>NW_026732750.1:0-270000 GCF_028476545.2 Physella acuta | reverse complement strand
ATGGGGTCATTAGGTACATTACCTGGCCACTTGCTTGGGCGGAAGTGTCCTAAGTCACAGGATATATATATATATATATATATATATATATATATATATATATATATATATATATATATATATATATATATATATATATATATATACATATAAATATATATTTATTTATTTATTTATTTATTTATTTATTTATTTATTTATTTATTTATTTATTTATTTATTTATTTATTTATTTATTTATTTATTTATTTATTTATTTATTTATTTATTTATTTATTTATTTATTTATTTATTTATTTATTTATTTATTTATTTATTTATTTATTTATTTATTTATTTATTTATTTATTTATTTATTTATTTATTTATTTATTTATTTATTTATTTATTTATTTATTTATTTATTTATTTATTTATTTATTTATTTATTTATTTATTTATTTATTTATTTATTTATTTATTTATTTATTTATTTATTTATTTATTTATTTATTTATTTATTTATTTATTTATTTATTTATTTATTTATTTATTTATTTATTTATTTATTTTATTTATTTATTTTTTTTATGTGTGTGTATATGTGTGTGTGTGTTTGTGTGTGTATGTGTGTGAGGAGAGAGAGATAGAGAGACACGTATTGCTTAAGTCTTAATGTAAGCCATATGTTGTCAAAGAAAGAAGGTTTTGTTTTTTGAAGAGATTAACCATTGTTCCACCCCCCCCACCCGACCAACCTGGTCACCGTCTCACCACGACGTCTCCCACAGTCCGAGGACCCTGAAGCAGACCGTTTACCGAAGAAGTGGTTTTAAGAAAGCAATCGATTTCACTAGGAAAGATTCCCACAGAAAAACACATTTGGTTGACTGGGGTTAGCCCAGGATTTTTTCGGTCTTAAGTTGTTTTACGCCATCGAACGTTTTTTTTTTTCTTAGATTTCTCAAAAGTTCAAATCAATTATTTTTTTTTTGGGGGGGGGGGGGGTCTTTGCCATGTTGACGTGCCAATTCCGGTATTTATTTATTTAGCATATAAATCGTTTATGTTGCTACACACGACATAGACTGTCGCCTTTGAGTTTTAGTGATTTGTTTTTTTTAGATTGACCAGATTTCTTTTAAAGCTGTTTCTGTTGATATTAGCTTAGAATCTCGGTTGTTTCGTTCCTTTAACAATACAGACTGAGATGTAAATTATGGAGTGTGTTCATGCAAGTAAAAGTTAACCTTTCGAAACCTTTTAACTCGACAGATGAAGTAGAGTTCACTTGTTTCTGTGACTTCGACAAATAAAGGGAAGTTTGATCAGCACTATGCTTAGCAGCCTTTTCTTTCTCTAACGTGTAAGGTACCCATTAGAGCTGGGTGGACTCATGGATGTCCTACGGGTTCAAATTCGGGGTCGGAATTCAAGAACTTCGGGTCAGCAGTCGTACGCTCTACCATCACATCCTGCTGTATTTGCTGTTGTTTGCATTTCAGGGGGAGGGGTATATTTCTATAAAACTTATGAACGGATAAGCCTCGTAGAAATATGAGATATCCATCAGTTGTATTATATTCGAAAACGACTTTGAATTTCAGAATGCCAGCCGCATTTCAGGTAGCCAAACCCTCATTTCTTGGTGAATGTTGTAAATTGATATCACATCCTCCAAACTAACCATTTTGTTTACACAAGTCCCAAGCCCTAATCTATACTTTGCACTAATCCAAACCTTACCAGCGATGGTAACAAATCCATTGCAAATCTGCGCTAACTAAACAAACAATGGGGGATAGGCCAATCACATGATGCATAGCTTAATGTATCCCGCGAGTCCGATTTTAAACTCTATACGAGACATGAGATATGCATTAGCCAGACACCATAGAAAAGTAGAACAAAGATCTCCTCAAGAAGAAAATAATCATCTTCACCGGCCCTTCAGCCTGAAGGAGTTGACCTAAATAAAGGGAGACAAATGGACGAGTCTGGTGTACAACAGGCTACATGAAATAGGTTTTTAAATATTGCCGCTGCTGTCACGTGAGTTTGTTGTCAATTTTTGTGTGGTTAATTTTGTGAGTTTGGGCATACGTTTATATTTTCCTTATACCTAAGTGACTAGAAGTTTCCATAAAAAAAGAAGCGAAGCGGAGGTCAAACTTTCTGCAATTCCAACAAGCCGGTCATCATGTGACTTCAGCAACCTAGGGACTCCGGCTGAGAGTTTGGTTTGTTTTGGATGAGATTGTGCTAGTTTAAATGTACCCCGAGAAAGTCAAAAGTTTATGACAAGTAAAAGCTGTTAAGCAGCCCCTGGGTTGAAGGCTGTAGCAGAAAGTACCCGAGAACCAAGTCATGTTTGCAATAAAATAATCAGAGAGCAAACAAATGAATAAGACAGGCATCTTTCCGGGGAGTCGGGGGTTCAATGCCTGAGTGAGGTGGCAGTGCCCCTACCTTTTTTTTCCCGGACGAAGTAAAAAGAAAAATAAAAAAAAAATGAAATGTACACTTTAACCATTCATGAAATTTTCCTACTCCCACTAAGTTTCAAATGCCTCCACCCCCCCCCCCCCTCGACCCTTCCCAGCGTTGCCAAATGTTTTTAAGAAACCTTGAGGCGAACTGAATCTGGTCCATATAAAAGGTCCCTTAAAATCAGGTTGTTTACCGTAGTATTGGCGTGCCCTTCTTCCTGCCATAAAAAAAATTCTTTGATTTTAATTTCCGTTTGGCAACGCATTTTTTTCTCTCTTCATATTGTATTTTGTTTTATTTTTCCTGTGTAACATTATTAAAAAACGATTCAATGTTCAATTTGTTCTCTTTAAACCTGCCAATACATCACACGAAACGCGGGGAAATATTTCAATGTAATGCCGTGTAGGACTTGCATTGGATTTATATTTGCTTTTAATCAAGCTTGACGTCACTGGTTATTATTTGTGATGCGTTTTTGGTTTAATCTTTTTCCTGTACGAGGTTTGTTCAGCCTTTGGGCAGCAACCGTTAACGTCTTTACAATATTTTCAAAGTGTATTTTAGGATATATGTAATCCTACAGTTACAAGTTGATTGCTTGATGGAATGGGAGTTGGCGTGGTCGAGAGGTAGGGTACACGGTCAGTACCCCGTGGTTTAACAGTACAAACCACAGATCCGTGTGGCGCTAACATTGGTTGGTTAAGATAAAGACGGATATATCGATGTCGTAAAAAAAACAGATCAACTCTACTTCATCTGTTATGAGTACGATAATTTACGCGGGTTTTTAGTTTATCCACATTATTGCTAATTAGTATAATTAATTAAATTGTAGACAACTACAATAAATTCCGAAGAGTTTAAAAGTTATAGAATGATATAGTTCAGATAAAGTTTGCTTGAAAATGATCTAAGAAATATTTTAAAAGCATAGACGAAACTTACACATAAAATTTGAGTCGTTTGACATTTAGTATACTTTCCTTCCGATAAAGCTAAAGGTTCGCAAAGAAAATGTACGGTAAAATGTTGGCGGGAGGGTGGATTACAGGAATTTTATAGATTTGTGCAACAATATTGTAGACAGTGCAAAACCAGGGTTAAGTTTGATTTAAGTAGGCCTATGGGCCATTTAAGTTTTTATAAATTTTACAATGAAATTGTAGACACAGCAAAAAGAAGCTGAAATTCGACTTTGTAAGTTGGGCCATATTAGATTTTGTAAATTATACAAGGAATTAGTAGATAGCGCAAAAAATAAACAGGTTTATTTTGACTTATGTCAAAGAAATACGGCGTGGCCTAGCGGTTGAAAACTAGACTGCTAATCCGAGAGTCGAGTTCGTATCCGTGTTTAAATCATTGGAACGTCCCTGAGTCCACTCAGCTCTGATGGGTACCTAACTTAGGTTAAGGAAACAAAGACTGCTGGGCATAGTGCTGACCACACTATCTCTTCATATGCCGAGGTCACAGAAACAAGTAAACTCTACTTCATCTGCCCCGTGTGTCTTGGGCACGAACGGGATTAAGAAGAAGAAGAAGAAGAAAAAGAAGAAGAAAAAGAAGAAGAAAAAGAAGAAGAAAAAGAAGAAAAAGAAGAAGAAAAAGAAGAAGAAAAAGAAGAAGAAAAAGAAGAAGAAAAAGAAGGAAATACAAGTTTTTATAAATTATTCGATGAAATTGTAGACAATGCAACAGAGGGTGAGGTCAGCTATTGAACGAGTATAAACGGCAATGTATAATGTGAAAAAAAATATACCTGTCGTAGCGGCCTCCCCTTACAAGAGGGTGTTGTCGGTGTGCGGGTGGGTGAAGTTGGCGGAGATCTGCGGCAGATGGAACTGGTTGAGCTTGGTCTCGGGGTTGGGGCTCTTCTCCTTGTTGTTCTCCTCGCACATCACCTTCTTCTGCAGGTTCTTCAGGATGAGCGTGTCCCGCATCTTGAAGGCGTGCATGCGCTCGATGAGCAGCCACTGCTTCAGGACGTTCTTGAACTGGACGTACATGAGCCCGTAGAGGATAGGGTTGACGGCGTGGTCGGCAAGCACCAGCCAGGAGGTGGAGATCAGGGCACCGTTCAGGCACCAGCAGCCGGCGTTGATGACGTTCAGCACGGCGTGCGGCATCCAGCATGCGACAAGCACGGCCAGCATGAGACACAGGCAGCGCGCGGTTTTTTTGTCCTGTTTGACCAGGATGTCGTGAACCATGTCTTCCGTGTGGAGCCGGGGCGCCAGGTTCGCTAAGGGCGTCGGCGGGGCGTTTTGGTTGTTGCTCAGCGCGCTGGCGCAGCCGGACCATTTCCGGCCGACGTACCGGCACCCGCCGCTCCCGGTGTTGCTTTCCGGCATAGAGACTCGTCTGCCGCTTGACGTCCGGCCTTTGATGATGGGCGATATCGCGGGGAGGGAGCTGTGTCGCCGCTCGCTCCGGGCGCCCAGGGATAAATGTTTGTTGATTGGTTTGTCAATGTTTTTGAGCAGCGACTCCTTGGCTGGGTCGTCCTCGTTCCCGTGATCCTTCAGACAACTCTCCGGCAACTCCAGAGCCGGTTTTTTCAAGGTCATAAAGTACGTATCCGTAACACTAGTTGACCTTTGAACTTCGACACTTTTCCTCCATTTGATTTTTAAATATAAACTAATATTAAATACAAGCATAGCGACTAGCGGTATAACGTAAAAGACGGATGTTGCAAAGATAGATAAGTTAAAACCTAAGTGGTACCCCTCGGGGCACACTGTATCGTGGTTTGAGAATCCTCGTTTATCAAACGAGTATTGGATCTGACGCGAGGCGTTGCTGTGGTCTCGGGGGTGGCTGATAACGACAGTTTCTTTGGGCGTGGTGATGACGCTGGTGTCCCCCAGACCCTGGGAGGTGGGGGTCACGTACCTGGACGTGATGAAATCCTCCCACCAAATCTGGGGGACGGTGTAGATGACGAGGCTGACCACCCAGACGGCGATTATGGTTGAGATGGTCATACACTTTGCGGACTTGCTCCTGTAAGACACGGGGTAGTGCGTGGCGCGCCACTTGTCTAGAGTGATGAGGAAGATGCTGAGAAACGATACGTAACCCAAAGATTGCTTGACCGTCTGGTAAATCCTGCAGGTCAGCCCGCTGTCCCAGGTCAGGTGAAGGTCTTTGGTCAGCTTGTACGGCATCAGAAGTCCAAGTAGAAACTCGGACAGCGCCAGACTGGCGAAGTAGAGGTTCTTGCAGCGCCGGAGACCTCTGCGGCTCAGGAACATGGTCAGGATGGCACCGTTGGCGGCGATGGTCATGACGCAGACGGCGACCATCGGCACGGCTGCTGCCCATATTTGGAAGTACCCACGGTGCGCGCGCGTGGGGACCGTCTCTTTGAAATCCGTTTCAGCCATGACAAAAGTGTGGAGCAATCATCTACGACTTGGGTAAAGAAAAATGCACGGACCAGAACTGGAGTCTGTTCCTACATAGACCCGGGGGTGTTGCATTCCTCGGTAGAAGCTTGGCCCGTGATCTTGTCATACTGTTCTTCTTTGTGCCTGTCAGAATAATTATAAAAAAATGAATTTCTTAAAATTGTACAAGAGCTTAACTTTATTTTATAGACAAATCAAAACATGTATTACAATAATTAGTAGACTAAAGCACAATTGTTGAATAATACTGTAAGGGACGGTGTGGCCTAGATGTAGACGCTAGACTGCTAACCCGAAAGTCTCCGGTTCGAATTATGGTTCAAGTCAGAAAAACCTCCCGGCTCCACCCGGCTCTGATGAGTACCAAAAAGCTTGGCATTGCGCTGACCACACTATCCTTTCATATGCCGATGTCACAGAAACCGATGAACTCTACTTCACTTCAACGTGGACCGTCAGGTTCGAAAAGGGAACTTTACTCTCTTCATTGTAAGGTTTAGGATAACAGCGAATGTCTTGTTAACAAAAATCTCCACACATCTTCCAAATAATCTCTAGCTATCACCATACATGCCGTTTTAATGACAATTATAATTTACACAATAACATACGAAGTATGAATTTATTAAATGAATTCCCTGTGCTAACAAAATCCTAAATATAATGAGCTCTAGCTTTAGAAAAGCTTTATTTTTTTGGATAACTTAACTCTTCAAACCCTCAATGAATAATTTTAATTATAACTTACAAAATGCAGTTTTTCAATTGAACGTTGTTTTTTTCAAACAATAGATGAAAGGAAACATATTTTACTTATCAATAAATCGGGCATTGTTCTTATGCCTATTTCCATCCAAACTATTTCATCTTCGACAAACTGTCAAAAATAGCAGTGAAAGATGAAAATGCCGGATGCTCTATGGAACAAATATAACGTGATCTATAGAGCAAAGAACGTTGCGGATATCGACAGAAAGGTAATGCCTTAATTACTGTCAGTGGCGTCACCGTCTACAGTGTCAAGCCCGCTGTTCCATTCATACGCCGACATTTTATTTTTTTTCTTCCCCTTCCTCGACTCGGCTTTTGTTACCCAGACAATTAACACCGGTGGATTTTGGCCGCGAGTTCGACGTGAAGGGAGATTATTAAATGAAATATTGATCGCAGTTTTTTTTAAAAGCTCGACATGGGATGATGTCCCTTGTTATGATCAATATTTCAGTGCGGGAAGCATTTAGTTCGACAGGTTTTTTTTTAGATCTGTCTTAGATGTGTGAACGATTTGTGCTGTAAATTTCAATGAAATTTTAAGCAGTTATGAAGATCAGCCTGACCCGTGTTTCTTAACCTGGGTTCGGTCGAACCCCAGGGGTTGGGCGAGTCAGTCTCAGGGGTTCCGCGGAGGTCAAGACACACACCCGACCTACGATTGGATTTTGTCAGTGCGGACGATAGAACTATTAAGAAGGGTTCGGTGAATGTGCATTTGAAACGGGTGGGGTTCGATAACTTTAAAAAGTAAACACAAACTTTTGTGTTTTATAAAAACAAGGTTGCCCAGAAACTTTAGGGTTTGATTACTCATAAGTATTCCCAGAGACCTTCTTTACCTATATCGCTGTATTTTATGCTCATATATCCCCCTCCTCCCCTCCTCGACTTTCCACAAAGGTTCATGCGCATCTCCTTGTAGCTTGCAAGTGTTCATAACATATTTACTGTGTAAACAAGTATCAAAATGACAAGTCTTCAAATAAAGAATGAGACACATTTTAAAACGGGATAACTTGATCTTCGCCTTACAGATTTTACACTGTGGACAGAAGTGACTTGATCCTTATGGAAGCTGGGATGTGACACTAAAGAAACGCCCCACGTATAGAAGATGTCAGGCTTGTGTATCTATGTGCCGTCGACAACAGTTGATCGCATTCAAAAGGTGTATAGATGATGCCAGGCATGTATGGTGTCGATAACAGTTGTTTCTTTCTAATGCCAGCGCAACTCTATTATTTATGATCAAGTAAACGAGTCTAGTTTATGTCACTTAATAGGCCCTATACACTTACTGGAGTCTAGTTGTATCAGTGGTGGGTTGACAGGGCAGCAGCCAAGGGCACCAGAACTTGAGAGCCCCGGAAATCCTAGCCTGGACATTAGAACTTTTAGGTTCCGGAAAACTTGTTCAGAGCACCAGAACTTGAGGGTTTTTGAAACCCTAACCTGAATACAAGAACTTTTAGGTTCCAGAAACCTTATTCAGGGCACCAGAACTTTTGGGTTCCGGAAACCCAACTCTGGGTACCAGAAATTTTGGGTTCTGGAAACCCAACTCAGGGCACCAAAACTTTTGGGTTCCGGAAACCCAACTCAGGGCACCAAAACTTTTGGGTTCCGGAAACCCAACTCAGGGCACCAAAACTTTTGGGTTCCGGAAACCCAACTCAGGGCACCAAAACTTTTGGGTTCCGGAAACCCAACTCAGGGCACCAAAACTTTTGGGTTCCGGAAACCCAACTCTGGGTACCAGAACTTTTGGGTTCCGGAAACCCAACTCTGGGCACCAAAACTTTTGGGTTCCGGAAACACAACTCAGGGCACCAAAACTTTTGGGTTCCGGAAACCCAACTCAGGGCACCAAAACTTTTGGGATCCGGAAACCCAACTCAGGGCACCAAAACTTTTGGGTTCCGGAAACCCAACTCAGGGCACCAAAACTTTTGGGTTCCGGAAACCCAACTCAGGGCACCAAAACTTTTGGGTACCGGAAACCCAACTCTGGGTACCAGAACTTTTGGATTCCGGAAACCCAACTCAGGGCACCAAAACTTTTGGGTTCCGGAAACCCAACTCTGGGTACCAGAACTTTTTGGTTCCGGAAACCCAACTCTGGGCACCAAAACTTTTGGGTTCCGGAAACCCAACTCTGGGCACCAAAACTTTTGGGTTCCGGAAACCCAACTCTGGGCACCAAAACGTTTGGGTTCCGGAAACCCAACTCAGGGCACCAAAACTTTTGGGTTCCGGAAACCCTAGTCGAGTAAAAATAATGAATAACAGTCGATGATAAACACACAGGTTTTCCGGATAATTTTCACCCCTAGGCTTCAATTTCATCATCCAAAACTTCCGTATAATTTAGCGCCAATTTTAACAAACACGAATGTGTCGTCTTTAAAAGCCTTTACGTTTTTTTACTAAAAATTACACCGAAAACAAAAAGAAAAACAAATTGCAAGCAGGAAAATAATATTTCTGTCAAATGGAGACAATCGTGACGTGTTTGGTTGAAACTGCTTATTAAACTCTCACATTAGCGACATCTTGAAATGCCAAGTGCAATTAATTGGCTCTAATTCATTTCCACTTTGCCAGATGAGCTAGCATTACTCGGCATTTGGACGGAGCCTTGCAGCAGTGGAAGGTCAAGTTGTTTGCAGGAGAAAACAATCGAGGCAATTCCATGAGAGCACTCTTCATCCACAATAGCACGCGCATTATATCTGGAGCCGGAGTTAAATTATCAACGCAAATACAGACGACTCGATTTTTATATTGGGAGGGGGGGGGTGGGGGAGGGGGGTGGGTGAGGGGGTGGTTACATTTCTTAACACATACGCACAAACTTACTGGGAACGGCGTGGTCTGAGGGTAGGGCATACGACTGCTAACGCGAAAATGTCGTGTTCCAATCCCGTGTTCAAGTCAGTAGTAGAAGACTCCGATTCTGAAAATAAAGACGGCTAGTCATAGTGCAGACCACAAGATACGTTCTTATGTCGATGTCACTGAAACAGGCGAACTCTACTTCACTTGCCCTTTGGACTGTCAGGCTCGAAAGGGTGCTTTACTTTTATATACAAACACACATTTGTGTGTGTATATATATATATATATATATATATATATATATATATATATATATATATATATATATATATATTATGTATATATATTATATATATATATATATGTATATATATCCATATACGTATATACATATGTGTGTTTGCGCGCGAGTTTATTTGTGTGCGTGTATATTTTTATGTATAAGTATATGTATATTAAATCCAAAGAAAGAAAGAAACAACAAACTTCCCAACAACAACAAAATCCCCAAAAACTCACCTGGCGTCACCCCCCACACCTAAAATGTCGCACGTGCATGAATCCTAACCCACAGCACCGGCCACGAACACTTCCAGCAGAAGACGCCCGTGTGCATCTGTCTCCACCCTGATGAAATCTATGCCCACGTGATCGATGCTCACCCTCGCGCGCGTGTGTGTGTGAGTGTGTGTGTGTGTACGCGCGCGCGTGTGTGTGTGTGTCTGTGTTTGTGTCTGTGTGTGCCTGTGTGTGTGTGTGTGTGTGCGTGCGTGTGTGTGTGTGTGTTGGGTTATCGCCGCCTCAAACATCGAACCCCCCATACCATTACGATGCCTAGAAATGCTAGGCAGGGGAGTTAATTGCCGATAACTTGAGGTAAGGGAGATAATTGAAAAGCTATTTTGTTCCTCTCGCATGTACGTGTATAACGATTTTTGTGTGATATGAAACACGGCGGACTCCTCACAAGACCGGTGTTCGACTGTAGGAGACACACTCCAGGAGAGATTCAAGACATGATTGCTGCTACTCAAGAAACATGCATACACAAGATTTTATGAAACAATTGTCCGTATGTTATTAGGGATTAAGCACGTAATAGGTAATATATGTGTCATAATGGTGGTAGTGATGGATTGTCATGTTATCTTGAATAGTGTGGTGGTATTGATCTTTATTAATGTTGTTGTTTTTATGTTTCGTTATTGTTTTCGCAACGTGGTTCTTGTGACGGAGGGGGGGGGGGGGGATTTTTTATTACAGTTTTTATAGTCGCTAATTGTCTAGTGATTTGTAAGGAATGGGGGAGGGGAAATTTTTTTAAATATGGTAGGCGGTACTCTATAAACATGATATAAATAACGCTATATGGAGCGGGGGGGGGGGGGATGCACAGTGTCACATGTTTGGAAAAATTGACAGCTTGTTAGAGATTAAATAAACACGTTGTTTGTAAATGTAAGTGTATGGTGACGGCGTGGTCGAGAGGTAGGTCACAATCCCATAAACCCGAAAGTCCTGAGTTCGGTATTGCATCTGGATATTGTGGTGATCGAGCCCTTATAGTGCATTGGTCAGACAAACAGGGGAACTCTATTTTATCTGCCCTGCCCCCCCCCCCCCCCCCCCCCCCCAGCACCTGCACTTTCTGGTATAAAATGCAAAAGATTACCTACAATAAAAACTGCGTTTCAAACTATTTGAATCAATTTTTTGAAGTATAACAATTGCTTCAAATATATTTTATGTTTTAAAAACGCTATAAGAAAGAAACAAAAATTCAAATGTACAAGTAGAAATATCAATTACACTTGTTTTTTTAATGAGATGTACTACAATAAAATGTCACTGTAAAATGGTCTGATGAAATCTAAGACCTAACATTAATTCATTCGTTTTTCTCTCTTAACTTTTTAACAACCCAAAGATTTTATACCTTGACACACTATATTTTCATACAAAAACAATTCAGAAAAAAAAATAGCTTTGTGACTGTGCTTTATTTAATTGACGTTTTATTTTCTCTTTTTGCACAATGCCCATCGACCGACCGATGGATCGATAAATTAAAGAGAAAAGTCGTTCCCGGTGATTAGAGTTGTAAAATACGTTGTTGTTGTTATAGTTCTAAAAGTGGGATAATTTATTAAATCTTTAGTTTGAGCAGCATTAGCCGTTACTTTTATTACTTGTTATTGTTAAGAATGCTCAGTAACGATAATCATGGCGATGATGAAATAGAATAAAAATAGCAAAAAGAAATTTAAAGTATTTGTTTAGTTATTGTTTTTTTTTTTTTACATTTCAATAATCTTAAGTGAGTAGTTTTGTAGGAGTTATTCTAGGTAACATAATTTTAGTAAAACCTAAAAAAACTATATATATATATATATATATATATATATATATATATATATATATATATATATATATATATATATATATATTATATATATATATATATATATACTACGCCTGTGGGTTTGATCCCCCCACCCCAACCCCAACCGGAAATAAACTGCGCGCGTCCGTGTCCCGACTGTACCAATCAAAACACCATTTGTTTTTTAAACGATTTCGCAAGACCACGTGAGTACATCACTGCGCATGCGCGAGTAGTTGATGTTTGTCGGAAAATTACACGCCTTGGGTAACATTAGGTCGATTGGTGTTTATTTGTGTCGCCCGATAAATAAAAGCTGGTTGGCTAAAAAGTCGGAGTTACCCGTTGGTAAAATTGTGAAGAGAGGACGAGAATTGTGTGGCCAACAAGCGTCTACACTTTATTTGTCTGTGGTAAAATTAGTTCAAACAGTTCGGATGTGGAAAAAAATTGTCCGGGTAGGGGAGAACTTTCTTCTAGGGGTGGGGGTGGGGGGGGGGGGGTCAAAGTAGGGCGTGGTCTTTCAGTAAAATTATCCTTGAGTTTGTTAAACAACTGTATCAACAGGGCAGTTTATTTCTTGTTTCAATAACAAAAACAATAACATTTGCTATAAATAGCTCACGACTCACGACATTGATCATAAAAGTAATAAAACAATGACGTCATTTAAATATGTGGTTAATCAGGTGTTGAAATTCGTGGACATTTTGAGGCTATTTTTCTATTTATTTTATTTCCAGACTAATACGATAGTTTAACAGCTTGTTGTAAAGAAAAATGTAAATGTCACCAACGAGTTAAAGCTATGGTTGTATCAGAGATAGTCTTACTTTGTTTTTATCCTGTCTACAGAGCTATTTGTCAAGAGAAAGAATAGGTTCAGATGTGGTGATCTTCATCGTATTGCCTCCCCTTGGGAGGTATCCTAGCCTTTCAATATCCCCTATGCTTATACTAACCTTTGGTATTCGTTCTGCTTATCCTGATCTTTATACGTCCCTTCAGTTTATCCTAGCTTTTTTTATGTCCACTCGACTAAGAATATCATGTTTCTATACCTATTGCTTATGCCAGTGTGTCAGTTTTCTCACTTCATAAACAAATAATGAAAGTTGAGCACTCTTTTTGTAACCGTCATGTTTGTGTCATTTTCTCCCATATTTCCACCACCGCCGTCTCTCTATCTTGTATTTGTGTGAGTGTGTCTGTGTGTGTGTACGTGTGTTGAGTGTGTGTGTATGTGTGTATGTGAGTGTGTGAGTAATGTGATTTCTAAAAATAAAAATAAAATAATAGAAACCTACAAATGAGGTATAGGGTATAAGTATTCAGCATCATCATTAACATCATTTTACTATATTTTATGTTCATTTTATTACAATAATTACACATGTAATCGAAAATATTATTTAGAATTTTCTTAAAAATATAAAAATAAATGACGAGTGTCGTCAATTTAATTGATCGCTGAAAAAGTCTGTTTTCATAAAACGTGTCCAAAAAAATCCTAGAATTATCTCCCTTTTATTTTCAGTTAACTCCTAAAAAAAATTCCATTTGTCAGTCCCGGGTTACTTTAGCCTAGGGTCATTAACTTTAAAGGCACTGGCAGTCCTAAAATAAGCCCCGTAACTCAGCCCTAATGATCTGCGTCACCATGGCAACGGCACCCTCCCTACGGACTGTTGTGTCCACTACCAAAACACCCAAATCTTTTTTTTTCTCTTTTTTTTTCCGGCGAGATTTCTTTTTTCCGGTCTCTGGTAAGCTTTGTTCTATTTCTTCTTCATTTGGGAGAAGAGAAAAAAAACAACAAGATGAAACGCGGGTTTGGTACCGTGAATAGCACAATGGATAAGCTTGAACAGAGGCCTCAAAGGGATGATGACGGTTGAAAACAATTTCATCAGCGAGCACAAAGAGGCTGTGATAGGGGTCCTAGCAGGACATTAACGACCGAGAACATTTGTTAGCAGACGATGATTTTGAGAGGGATCCTAGCAGGACATTATCGACCGAGGACATTTGTTAACAGACGATGATTTTGAGAGGGGTCCTAGCAGGACATTAACGAACCAGGACATTTGTTAACAGACGATGATTTTGAGAGGGGTCCTAGCAGGACATTAACGACCGAGGACATTTGTTGGCAGACGATGATTTTGAGAGGGGTCCTAGTAGGACATTAACGACAGAGGACATTTGCGAACAGACGATGATTTTGAGAGGGTTCTTACATGACATAAACGACCGAGGATATTTGTTAGCAGACGATGATTTTGAGAGGGTTCTTACATGACATTAACGACAGAGGACATTTGTTGGCAGACGATGATTTTGAGAGAGGTCCTAGCAGGACATTAGCGACAGAGGACATTTGTGAAACAACCAATAGTTTTGAGAGAGGTCGTACAAGATACCGTAGTATTAAGGAGAAGGGCTGACCAGGCTGCAGCACAGGGCCCCCAAATTGTTTGCCTCTTCCTTTTCTCTCAAACTCATCTATACAAGTTGCTAATTTTTGCATGTGCTATATAAATAATGACTGCTGTTATTTGTAGCAGACGGGTATAAAAAGATAAGGTTATTTTTTTTAATGTCTGTCTAATATAAATGTTGATAGAACATTTCTTTGAGATTTTAAATAGTAAAGAAACGAGTTTTTATATAATGTCCCATTTGATGCAGCCGTTGTGTTCTTTGCCAATTCACCATTATATTCGACTAAACAGGCACCCACAATGAAACTAGACATTCTGGTCCTATCAGTGTGCTTGACGTAAAGTTTTTGATGTAGTGGCTTCTGGGTTTGTTAAATAACTCGGAGAGGGTAAGTAATATTGCTACGTATCTCTGTGTGGGGTACGGGGTGGTTGAACAAACGAATTATTTTTTATCATATGATACATTAATTGTAAATAGTAAATACTACTTAGATCGAACAGGCAAAAATTAGAGTTTATCTATTTCTTTGATGTTAGCATATATCGGGATTGTGGAAGATGCTGGTCATTGTGAGGATCATATTAATCCATATATAAGCTAACAATTTCTTTGTCTCCAATATACTTGTACACACACAATGAATCCAGTAGATAGCTGGTCGAATCTACGACACGTAGCTCAAACTCACACGTAGCACAACATTGAACAAAAAATGTCTTGAAAGTAACCAAGGTCGACGGCAGCTTTTTGTGTCCATGCTACATCCAACTCCGTAGCTTTGCATGCTAACAGGACATTACAGATTGCAGATTGATGACATAGTTAACACCAGTATCCTTGGTATGTTTTTACCAGCACGGTAATGGGATAAGGACATGCTCATTAGTCATCACAGTCATAAGACTTAGATCAGTGGCGTACTAGATTTCAGCGGAAAACAAAGGAAGAAACTACTTCGTCACGCTTTTATTTTTTTTTAAATTGCTGCAGTTCGTTTAGCAATTCCATCACAAGAAATGACTTTAGAACACAAAGGACTTCTTAGAAGAAAACAAAATATTCAAATTTCACTCAAACTTTTTTTGCCATAACTACAAGTTTTAAACAGACCATCAAGTGATAGTAAAAACAGTCTTTTATTTATTGTTTGTTTGTTTCTTTTTTTTTTAGGGGGGGGGGGGGGGTGGCACCATGCGACACATACCATAGCTATGCCGATGGCTTTCTTAAAGGTCTTCACATGAAGATACATGACAAGGACAAATGAAATAGTGAAAGAGTCTGTGTCCTAACAGTCCTTATGTCCTGTAGAGGACATTGTAAACAGCACGAGGGACTATGTGTCCTAACAGTCATAATGTCCTGTAGAGGACATTGTAAACAGCGAGAGAGACTGTGTCCTAACAGTCCTTATGTCCTATAGAGGACACTGTAAACAGCGAGAGAGACTGTGTCCTAACAGTCATAATGTCCTGTAGAGGACATTGTCAACAGCACGAGAGACTGTGTGCCCTAACAGTCCTAATGTCCTGTAAACAGCGCTAGAGACTCCGTATCCTAACAAACCTCTTGTTCTATCAAGTCTAATCGGAAACTCGTATTTTTTGTGTTAGTTTATTTGAGATGACGTCTCACTTGACGTCACAGGTTAATTCATCGTGACGTGTACACAACTAGCTCGTCATTGGCTACAGAAACATCTAGAATGTTTTCCTGGGTAATGGAGTGTCGGAACATTAGTGCATTAGAAAATATTTTTACGTGTCGAGCTGTTTTTTTTTCTTCCACGAGTTTTCATCTCAACAATTCGGAACAGAATTCGATTCATGGTTAGAACTAGATGTAGGGTTATGGTTGGTTTTAGGATTAGGGTATGGGATGGCGTGGCCTAAACGTTAGAGCGCTAGGCTGCTAACCCGAAAGTCTCGAGTTCGAATCAAAGTCCAAGTCCAAGTCTTAGCAAAATTGATCTGCCCAATTGATAAGTAGGATAAAGTTATTTAAAAAATAACACACGGATGCGGCACAGACTAATGAAAGATGAACTAAAGAACATCATGATGTCAATTTCTCGAGGAAAACCCCGCTGCACCCCCACTGGTTCGTTAAGTTAGAGACCTGCTCTATGTCCCCCGGGCAAGTTTGTTTTTACACCAGCAACATCATACTGCGAGTTTAAAAAAAAAAATTAGTTCAAAGATAATTGTATCATTAGCTAGATTCTCAGCTTAATTTGAATGCTATTTGTGATAGTTTTTCATTATTCTTGTTACTAAATTTAATTCTTAATCTTAGCAATCAATTTAGCACATCCCAAACTTAAATAGAGTGGATAAAAATACATTCATTAAACTTAAATAAAACGTTTGTCTACCATTTAGCTAAATGTTGTTGTTTTCTTTTAATAATTTTTTAATAAAGTTATCAGTTTCAACTCTTGCACTACAATTAAAGTTAATCTAAACCATTCTTAAAATAACCCAAAACCTAAATTAAGTCATGCTGTTCATTATTACATTATTAAAGTTCAACTACTTCTGAAATAAAAACAGCGTTTAAAATTTAGTTGTAGTTCATTTTCGTCCTGCAATTATTCTGCTTCAACATTCATAATTTTTGTACTCGCCAACCCCTCGGTGTAAATGTTTAGGATGATAACTGAACACGACGGATATAACTTTGAAATTACTCAACAACAACACCGTTGTTCACCATTCTGACAGCGTTCAGATACAAAAAGACACCAGCCGATAGAATTGTTTTTTATCCATCATGGCCCCACGTCTGTCGGCTCGTATGGTCCTGACCCCCGGGCTCCCCGGCTCGTATGGTCCTGACCCCCGGGCTCCCCGGCTCGTATGGTCCTGACCCCCGGGCTCCCCGGCTCGTATGGTCCTGACCCCCGGGCTCACGGCACACACAAAAATGGCGGCAGTCAGACACAGGACTGTGACAAACTAATTAAGTGCGTACGATTGCGTGTCTGTGTGCGTGTCTGAGCAGACGCCAGCGGCAAAAGTTGGCGTATTGTCTCTATTGATTGGGCGTGACATTCACAAAGTCTTCCGTCTTTGTGGTCTTTTTTTCTGACAAGGCCCATGGTATATTAGCGTCCCCAGACATCCAGAAAGTTTAAGTCTCTTTTTTTCCGTCGTATACTAGCGTCCCCACACACCCAGAAATGTAAGTCTTTTTTTTGTCGTATACTAGCGTCCCTAGACTTACAGAAAGTTTAATTCTATTTTTTCCGTCGTATACTAGCGTCCACACACACCCAGAAAACTGTATACTTGCATCCCCAGAATTTCAGAAAGTCTTACGTCTTTGAAGTCTTTTATTCCTTGACAAGACCTATGGTATACTTTTTTTCTGACAAGACCCGTTATCTTCTCGCATCCCCTCACTTTTCCCCACACATCATCCATTGCTGCTTCCTCTCCCCCCCCCCCCCCCCCCAACCCTTTTACTACAATCCTTAACAACAACACACACAATAACAACCACCCAATATTGCTTTCCTATTCATCCCCCCCCCTCCATCCCCCAACCATTGATCGTAAACACTGTTATATAAAAAAAATTGTTTACACTCAGTCAATACTTGAAGAAGGGCCCGGATATTCTTTAACCCTTCAGATGCTGAAACCACTCACTCATACAGGCCGGAAGTTGTGGCCATTAGGTGGTTAATGTTTACACTCCCGCAAGCTCCGCAGCGAATATTTTCCTCCCAATTTTTTCCTTAAAGCGTGGGAGAGCAAAAAAAAATCATTTTATAATCATTGTGTTTTAAAGTGCATTATTCAAGGGAAAAACTATTTTAAATTGATGACCATGGCGAAAAAAAATCTCATTAAAAAGCAGGCGGACATTTTATGTCTAAAGAAACAAAGTGCATCCGTTTCTGTAAGAACGTGTTTGGTAAGGACAATGTCCTGTAGCTACATGTTAAACGAATATGATCGAACCTTTAAAACATGTTTGT
This sequence comes from Physella acuta, assembly GCF_028476545.2. Classification (NCBI taxonomy): domain Eukaryota; kingdom Metazoa; phylum Mollusca; class Gastropoda; family Physidae; genus Physella; species Physella acuta. The sequence goes on along the minus strand of NW_026732750.1, from coordinate 251,681 downwards.
GATCGTTACTTGACATACAAGTTTAACTGAAATGTACACGACATTTTTATACAGGCTTTTAGATGTTAAAAATATTTACTCACATTATGTTTAGATGAGCATAAGGGCCGTTAGGTTTCTGAACATGATTACATGGGCAGGTAAGATTATGGTTAGGTTAGTATATGAGCAGAGCAGGTAGGATTATTGATAGGTGAGTATGTGAGCAGGTAGGTTTTTGGATTGGTGAATATTTGAGCAGGTAGGTTTGTTTTGGCAAGTTGAACATACAAGGAGGCTGCAGTTTTTTTTAAATAGAATAAAATAAAAATAAACACTCTCAAGCTATCAAAGGAAGTCAAAAATATGCTTCAGTTGTAGCAGAAACTAGCAGGTTTTTGCCCGTAGCTGTACATGTAGGTCCAGGCTAGTGTACAGTAAATGGAGGGTGGGGCTTAACGACAACAACTTCTGCATCTGACCCTGGATTTAGACGTTTAATTCTTCAACATCATTATCATAATCATCATCATCCTCATCATCATCATCATCATCATCATCATCTTCATCATCATCATCATCATCATCATCATCCTCATCATCATCATCATCATCATCATCATCATCATCATCATCATCATCATCATCATCATCATCATCACCATCATCATCACCGTCACCATCCATAATCACCATCATCATTATTATCATAATCATCGTCGTCGTCGCCATCATCATCAGTATAATCATCATCATCATCATCCTCATCATCATCATCAGCAGCAGCAGCAACAGCAACAGCATCATCATCACCATCACCACCACCATCACCATGACCACCATTACCATCATCATCACCATGACCACCATTATCATCACCTCTCAACGTCCAATGGTATCAACAAGTGAGCGCCATTTTGTCTGTCTCTAGCTATAACCTCTGCCTGTTTCAATGTCAGACTTAATTCCTTCAACACTTTCCCCATTGACCTCCTCTATGCGTCTTATGGCCATCCTTGTTTCTGCTTGACCCGCGGTTCCCTAGTCGATGCGACTGTTCTCGACTCTTCTATTTACTCATATTAAATACCTACGTAACAGTCAAACATATTATAGAAATATATATGCGCCATGTGACTCAGCCTCCCGCCCCTAATTTTTCTAATGCTATGACGCTGTACTAATTTGTTAATGCTATGACGCTGTACTAATTTGTTAATGCTATGACGCTGTACTAATTTGTTAATGCTATGACGCTGTACTAATTTGTTAATGCTATGACGCTGTACTAATTTGTTAATGCTATGACGCTGTACTAAGTTGTTAATGCTATGACGCTGTACTAAGTTGTTAATGCTATGACGCTGTACTAAGTTGTTAATGCTATGACGCTGTACTAGCTTGTTAAAACTCGAATGCTATGATGCTGTACTAATTTGTTAAAACTCTAATGCTATGACGCTGTACTAATTTGTTAATACTATGACGCTGTACTAATTTGTTTAAACTCTAATACCATGACGCTGTACTAATTTGTTAAAGCTAATGCTATAACGCTGTACTAATTTGTTAAAACTCTAATACCATGACGCTGTACTAATTTGTTAAATCTCTAATGCTATGACGCTGTACTAATTTATTAAAACTCCAATACTATGATGCTGTACTAATTTGTTAAATCTCTAATACTATGATGCTGTACTAATTTTTAAAATCTCTAATACTATGACGCTGTAGGCTACTACTTTGTTATAACGTATGCTGGTTTTTTTTTATATATTTTCTAATCTTTATAAAGCAATCGTATGAAAAAAAGCACTTAAAAGTGTGGGATTTGATTTAAAGTAATTGTCACAAAAAATACACCAGGATGATAATTCACGACAATGCAGAAAAAAAATTTAATTAACAAAAAATGAATGAGAATGATTTTTTTCCATTGATTGATGTAACTTTTTTAACAAAAAAAAATAGAATTAATTTGTCGAAGCGAGTTTAAAGAAACGATAACGCTGGTGATGCTATTGAAGACTGACATCAAATGTTAGTTAGGAAATGTCAATAAATCCTTAGAGAATGACGACTTTGGGGAAAAAGGTTGAGGAAATTACGTCATAAGTAATACGGTAAGACGTCGATGGAAAGACGTTATGAATAGAAAAACTTGACGTCTAAAGTGTGACGTCAGAGAAAAGGTCTAAAGAGGAGAAGAGAGAAAGACGTTACAAGTGAAAATGACGTCAGGATTAAGACGTTTGAGACGTCATTAAAATGTTGAAAAGTTGTGGATTAGGTAAAATGGTTGTGGATCTGATTACCGTTTGTTTGACATTGTTTGACATTGTTTGACATTGTTTGACATTGTTTGACATAGTTTGACATTGTTTGACTTTGTTTGACATTGTTTGACATTGTTTGACATTGTTTGACATTGTTTGACATTGTTTGACATTGTTTGACATTGTTTGACATTGTTTGAGATTGTTCGACAATGTTCGACTTTGTGTGACTTTGTTAGACAGGTATAAACTAAATAGATTCCTAATTTTGAAACGCGATAGTATTCAGTTACTTCAATAAACAAAAAATAATACAAAAATACAAACAAAACAGAAGAAATGGGCATGTCTTAATTGTCACCTTAGATGATACAATAAAGGTCAGTCTGAACTACTTTTATAACTCTCTAATCTGAAATTTTTTTAAAATTTGTTTCAAAGAAAATTATCCGATAAAAAAAAATAATCATCCCACCTGTTGAAAGAATGAGGAAAAGAGTTATTTGAAAACGGCGGCCGCTAGTTTTCTTTTAATTACCTTCTAAGAACCTATGTCAGGATATTGATTGAGTTGTCGTCTGTCCATCAAAAGCACGTGATCTTGTCCACGACATAAAATCGTCACAGCAGCCGAAAGGCGGGAAAAAATCGTGCAATAATGGCTAAACCGTGTTGTTGATGATGGTGTTAGGGACATTTTGGGGAATTCTTACTTTAGGGACATTTTGGGGAGTTCTCAAGTTAAGGACATTTTTGGGACTTCTTAATGTAGTGACATTTTGGGAATTCTCAATGCACGGATGTTTTTAAGAAAATCGATAGGACATCTAAGGACCTTGGAATATAAGGAATTGTTTGCAATAATAAAATGCAAGGACATTTTCAAGACTTTAAATCGAGGAGACTTTAAGAGGGTTTGATGACGTCAATGTTCAAGAAAGTGGTTCACCCAATTAAAAAACAGGAACATTCTATTGTGGTTTCAAATATTCCCAAAGCCTGGACATTTTCCCAAAGATGTCAATGATGTGTCGTTTCCTTCTACCTTGTCTAACTGTAAGTCTAGTTTTGATGCTATCACCTCGCTTCTCTATCACAACAGCCAATATCTCTCTTTAAATCCTTCATCTCAAATGTTTATTATTTGTACGTTTTCCCCCATACAAAGTCATATCATTTTTTTTGTAATATTGTATCCGTACCTTAATAATACGAAAATCAATACGTAGTCTTTATATAGACACGACATATCAGATGAAAGAAGTGCGGACTATTTGTATTTGTCCACTTTTTTCCCCTTCGATCCTTTGATAAAGCCTTACAGCCTTACATTCGCCCTGGGTCACTCATTAGCCCAGCACAAAGCCGTTATTAATAAGTCTCCCATACGTTCGCTCGCCCTTCGTCTCTGTCTGATTTCCCGGTCCCTCAACATGGCGCGACATTTTTTTTTTGTCACTCGCGCACAATGGCCGACTTCCGTCACGTGGTCTGCGGGTGTTATGGGTAGACTAACGAGGATTGTGGGGGAAAAGTGGACGTCGGTCTAAGCTCTGTTGACAGGTGGTTCGTGTCAGTTGACTGGGTTGTGGATGGTGATGGTGTTGGGAGTTAGATGATGGTGACAGGAGATGGTGTTGATGTAGGCGTTAGATTGTGTTGTTGTAGGCATTAGATGGTGTTGTTGTAGGCATTAGATGGTGTTGTTTTAGGCAGCAAATGGTGTTGCTGTAGGCGTTAGATTGTGTTGTTGTAGGCATTAGATGGTGTTGTTGTAGGCATTAGATGGTGTTGTTTTAGGCAGCAAATGGTGTTGTTGTAGGCATTAGATGGTGTTGTTGTAGGCATTAGATGGTGTTGTTTTAGGCAGCAAATGGTGTTGCTGTAGGCATTAGATGGTGTTGTTGTAGGCATTAGATGGTGTTGTTTTAGGCAGCAAATGGTGTTGTTGTAGGCATTAGATGGTGTTGTTGTAGGCATTAGATGGTGTTGTTTTAGGCAGCAAATGGGGTTGTTGTAGGCATTAGATGGTGTTGTTGTAGGCATTAGATGGTGTTGTTGTAGGCATTAGATGGTGTTTTTGTAGGTAATACAAACAATAGTGAGGAACATTAGTACTTTATAAATTCATATGCGTTTTTTCAGAAATCGAAATAGCGTAAATTACTACTTCCGGTCACCTGAAATTATTCACAATTTGACAGAAAACAGAGAGTTAGATCTTTTTACTTATTTATAAAATTTCATCTATCGGAAACAGTACTCAAGTTATAGGCTTTTAAAGAAACCTAAAGTAGAATAAATTCCACTTCTGGTTGCTGGAAATGGCTGAAAAGTTGATATAAAACTACAAATTTGCTATAATACTTATATATGAAATTTCACCATCCTAGTTGTACCGGTACTCAAGTTATCGTGTTCACAGACACACAGACACACACACACACATACACACGCACAGACATATGGAAAAAATTGCAAAACTATGTTTTTCCGATTCATGGAGTTATAAAGGTTTGTAAAAAAAAAATTTGATTTCGATTTTTTGCACGATAACAATACCTCCTCTATACTTAAAACTATAGTAAAAATAGAAGAAAAAAAATTAAATTCTTCTTAAAAGCATGAGGTGTGGTTAAATTTATACCCAGAATAAATTTATAAAACAACCCTAAAAATAAACCTAAATGTATTCAACTTTATGATGTTGTTGGCCTAAAATATTTCTTCGTTTCTCCTGATGTTACATTGAACACGCTCAACGTATGGGCGGGCACTAAGGGAGATAATTAAAGACCGAAACCTACACGGGCGAAATCAAACGAAGCACGGCATCCAGTAAAACCCACGGGCCATAAACATGGAAATACTCCCGCCACAAAACGGCTGCCGGTGTCCATAGCCTTATGACCGGAAGTGGCTTCATGTTTTCGATCATCCGATGGGGATTGTGGGCGGACGGCGAGGTAATGAGGGTAATGTGGCCGGATCGGACGTGCGGTGGTCATTGATCAAGGGCTGAGCGCCGGGCGAGGGTCAGGTATTCCACACGATCGTCTGCTCAAGCATTGATCACCCGCCGGCCATATGTAATCAGTGAGTTGTACTTGCATCCAGTTCTAACGGCAATATCGAGTGATGTCTACTTATGCACAGAATATGTATTGGGTATACATATATATATATATATATATATATATATATATATATATATATATATATATATATATATATATATATATATATATATATATATAGGCCTATATATATATATATATATATATATATATATATATATATATGTATATATATATATATATATATATATATATATATATATATATATATATATATATATATATATATATATATATATATAGTATTTGCACAATCAGTAACAAGCAAATGGACACATGATTCGTGAGTTCAACTCTAAGCGAATGTTATCATTCTGTTTCAATTTATGTCTTTCCTCTCCCGATATTTATTTTTTAATTTATAAACTTATCACCAGCATTTCATTTATTATATTATTTATCTCCATATGTTATTATATTCCTCTCCCAACTAGACTGTACTAGTCATTCTATTGAATGCCCATGTAATGTATGCGATAAATAAGATTAGTACAAATATGTCTCTGACTTGGATTCAAAGGCAGAAGTGAGACTGTTTTTGAAGCAAATGAGGCCAGTTGCAAAGATGAACTGCAGCTGGAGGTCATTGAATTGCAAGAAAATTACTTCCTTAGAGACACGTTCAATGAAGGGCGGATGGGTTTTCATAAGTTTTTGCACAAGGAAGATTTTCCTAATATTAAAACTTTTGGATCAAAGTACCTTTCAAATTTTGGAACAACATACCTGTGTGAACAAACAGTTTTAAAAATGAAATAAGTGAAGAACAATTTGAGAGCAAACGAGGACCGTGGGTGGGGGGTGGGAGTGGACACTTTTCTGTGGGTGGGGGGGGGGGCGCCACCACCCTGAAGAGATGCCTTAAAGAAACTCTGGCCCCCCCGAACTGATATTTGATACTTAATGCGGCCCTCGGGCTGAAAAGTTTGGAGACCCCTGCCTTAAAACAACCCGTATTCTGTAGGTATTCGGTCTATGCAGAGCCGGCGTTAGGGGGTGGCAAACGGGGCGGTCGCCATAGGCCCCGCGCTTGAAGGGGCCCCGCGCTTCAGCAACGCCATTGTTGCCTGAATTAGTTTGTAAACTAAAATAATCTTTGCTGAATTAAATTTAAAAAAAAAAAAAAACAACTAAATGGCCGAAATTGTTGGATGTTAAAACTGAGGCCACGGCTGATGTTAGTGAGTTATCCTCTACATGGACTGGTACAGACCGTTATTCGATACGAAGACATTTGTGTCACACATCGCTGGAACGGTCGACTCGCAATTGTCCTGAGGTGACTAGAGATGGCGGTCGCGAATTAGCCCCCGACCTGACATGGGAGGTAAAATCGGGAAAAACGTAAAAAGATACCCTATTGTTTGCGGACCGTTGAAGACGTTTTTTTTTAGTGAGCAGGCGGGGGTGCCTGTAGTAAACAGTCAGTGACCTGATGATGACTTGCAGAGGGGGAGGGGGGGGGGGAGAGCGGATGGGGACATGCCCCGGAAATCCAGAGTATTTATCCCTAAAATCATAATTTATACACTGTATGGGCATCTTTTGTGTAACATCTTTTATGCATATTCACCACGATATGTTTGATATGCATCCATACAGTAATTATGTTCATATTTATTTTATATATTGCCAGGTCATCTTTAAATACATTATACTTGTATTTATTTTTATATTTTTGAAGGGCATTTATACAGTAATTATGTCCATTTTCATTTTGGTAAACTTTAACGGTATTCGTAAAGTGATTAAGCACATGTTTATTTTAATTAATTGTAGGGACAGTGGCGTAGCGAGGTCGGGTGTCACCCGGTGCGGCACTTAATGGTGTCACCCCCCCCCCCCCCCTTCCCGAGGCGTAGCGACCCTTCCCGGGAAAAAAATTTCAAATTTTCGATTTGCACCCCCCGTCCTCGAACTTTTGATTGCACCCCCCTCAAGTTTTCGATTTGCACCCCCCCCCCCCACACCTCAAACTTTCGATTTGCACCCCCTTCAAGTTTTTCTCTATATATTTTGCTATTTTATGCCTTGGTGTCACCCCTCTAAAAGGTGTCACTCTTTGCGATCCGCACCCCCCCCCCGCCCCCCTCCTCCCGCTACGCCTCTGTGTAGGGATATTCAGTATAAGTTAAGGCCATAGTGATTCTTGTTTTAAAATAGTGTAGGCACACAAAAAAATTATAAAGTCTATACTGTTTGATACATCGGACCGAGACTGTTTTATGGTAAAGTTCTCCTGATTTCTAATACGTCTAAATTACCGGCAGTCCGAGCATGCCATCGCGAAACTCATAAATAACATGAAGCTGGCTGTAACGTACTGGTAAGATTTTCATAAATGAACATTAATGTAAAAAAATCAGGTTTGAAGCTGACGTTCATCGTCTCTTTAATGCGTGTATCAAACTTATATCTGTTTTATTTTTTACTTTTCAAACAAAAAGCCTTAACAGAAACAAGCAACGTTTCAAAAGCACTTCTAAGTAAACAAATTATTTGTTAATCAGTGTCTTAATGTTAATACGACATTGATAAACAGCTTAAAAATACCATATATATCGTTATAAATATTAATTCGCGTTGAGAAGAAAAAAAAAAACGCCTCACTGTACCACATGTTTTATTTAATTATACACCAATGAAAAAAATATAAGGCCCCGCGCGGATGGTTGGCCATAGGCCCCGCGTACCCCTAACGCCGGCTCTGGGTCTATGTCTTGAATGTGATACTTTTGCCGGTAACATATCTGTATGAATGAATGCATAATGTATGCAATATGTCACATAAGATCGGTATGTCATTCAGGGTTGGGAGATGATGGAAAAGCCAATATCGTTGTAATAAGATCTGTTTCGAAAAATGTGATTACAAAACAAAATGAAAAGGGGGAAAATGTAGGCAATTAGAGAGGGAAGGGGGAGGGGGATTGAGTAGCTTAGAGGTTACCCGTTGCAAAAAATAAACTGTAGTAGAAAGGGGAGAGCCAGGGAGAGACCGGGAGAGACAGTGAGAGACAGTGAGAGACATGGAGAGACAGGGAGAGACAGGGAGAGACAGGGAGAGAAAGGGAGAGACAGGGAGAGACAAGGAGAGACAGGGAGAGACATGGAGAGACAGGGAGAGAAAGGGAGAGACAGGGAGAGACAGGGAGGGACAGAAAGAGAGAGAGGGAGAAACAGGGAGAGACAGGGAGACAGGGAGAGACAGGGAGAGACAGGGAGAGAAAGGGAGAGACAGGGAGAGACAAGGAGAGACAGGGAGAGAAAGGGAGAGACAGGGAGAGACAAGGAGAGACAGGGAGAGACATGGAGAGACAGGGAGAGAAAGGGAGAGACAGGGAGAGACAGGGAGGGACAGAAAGAGAGAGAGGGAGAAACAGGGAGAGACAGGGAGACAGGGAGAGACAGGGAGAGACAGGGAGAGAAAGGGAGAGACAGGGAGAGACAGGGAGGGACAGAAAGAGAGAGAGGGAGAGACAGGGAGAGACAGGGAGACAGGGAGACAGGGAGAGACAGGGAGAGACAGGGAGAGACCGGGAGAGACAGGGAGAGACAGGGGGAGACCGGGAGAGAGGGAGAGACAGGGAGAGACAGTGAGAGACAGGGAGAGACAGGGAGAGACAGGGAGAGACAGGGAGAGACAGGGAGAGACAGGGAGAGACAGGGAGAGACAGAGAGACCGGACGAGACAGGGAGAGACATGGAGAGACTGGGAGAAGCGAGACTGGGAGAGACATGGAGAGACAGGGAGAGACAGGGAGAGACAGGGAGAGATAGGGAGAGACTGGGCGAGACAGGGAGAGACAGAGAGAGCGTAAGAGAAAGGGAAGACCATATGAGGTTATTTTTTATTCTTTGAGAAAAACAAAACAAAATGTATGTACACTTTAATACTTTAATGTGTACAAACGAGCGGGTACAGAAGTATAACTCACTTTGTACAGCTGGATGTGTACATCAAATAATTTATGACCAAGTCTAAAAATAGTACATGCAAAAGTAAAAATATTCACGTAATCAATGGCTAGGTTGGAAACCGTTGTAGGCGATGACTAATGTTGACGGACGTGGGAGGTAGGGTAGTTGGGTGGGGCAGTGTGGTGTGTGGTTGTGTGGTGGGATGTGTGGTGTGTGGTGGGATGTGTGGTGTGTGGTGGGATGTGTGGTGTGTGGTGGGATGTGTGGTGTGTGGTGTGTGGTAATGGAGAGGTACGACAGTGTGGTGTGTGGTGTGGTGTGTGGCAATGAAGAGGTAGGACAGTCTGGTGTGTGGTGGGATGTGTGGTGTGTGGTAATGGAGAGGTAGGACAGTGTGGTGTGTGGTGGGATGTGTGGTGTTTGGTGGGATGTGTGGAGAGGTAGGACAGTGTGGTGTGTGGTGGGATGTGTGACGTGTGGTAATGGAGAGGTAGGACAGTGTGGTGTGTGGTGGGATGTGTGGTGTGTGGTGTGTGGCAGTGGAGAGGTAGGACAGTTTGGTGTGTGTGTAGATGGGGTAAGTGTGGTATTGAGTGAGGTCGGTGTGGGGTGGGGCAGTGGGGTGTATGCTGATGTTGTGTGATGTGAGATGCGATGGGACAATGTGGTATGCAGTGGTGCTGTGTGGTGTGGGGTGTGTAGGGCAGTGTGTGTAGTGACGATGATGTGTGAGTAGTAGTTGTAGCATAAGTGTAAACGGGGCTGACAAGCATGTAGTTTTTAAAACTCAAAAGACAAACGTTAACATCCTCCACATTCAACAACACTATTCAACAAAATATAACGGGTTGAAATTTCCCAACATTGAACACTTTTCCAAGGTGGTCGCTGAACCTAAACTCTAAAGGTCTCTGGATGACCTTTCGCCAGGTGGATTATCCAGCGTAGGGATGATAAGACCTACCCACCTTCACCTCGATGACCTACACATTACACAGCAACACGGCGGGCCACCAAAACACGACGAACATTGAATTGTGTGTTCCATTCTTTTAGCAGTGCTTTACTGCAGTGCTTAAATATTCCACTGTTGATAAGAGCTTGCACTAAGATACGGGCGATAGGAGTTGATGATAACAAGGGCTGGTCTTGTATTGGTAACAATCAATACGCAATCAATGGACCACATTTTATGTCACAAAAGTACATTAACATTCAATGGACCCCATGTTTATGTTCTTAAATAAACTAACATTCAATGGACCCCATTTTAATATTATTAAATAAACTAACATTCAATGGACTCTATTTTCATATTATTAAATAAACTGACATTCAATGGACCCCATTTTAATATTATTAAATAAACTAACATTCAATGGACCCCATTTTAATATTATTAAATAAACTAACATTCAATGGACCCTATTTTCATATTATTAAATAAACTAACATTCAATGGACCCTATTTTCATATTATTAAATAAACTAACATTCAATGGACCGCATTTTCATATTATTAAATACACTTACATTCAATGAGCCTAATTTCATGTTACAAAAATACAGTAACATTACAGACCCCATTTCAAGTCACGATTATTACATTAACTTTTCACATTTTATAGAGCCTGCACAATTTAAATTATAGTCACGGTTTAACATTTCTCTATATGTATCATATATGATAGTCAATGTTTAACATGTATCTACATATATCACGTAAAAATCTCTGTTTGATAGTATGACTTGGTTTTGAAAACGGCGACAGTATCTGGTCTCATATATACCACGTGACGTCACAACAACCGTGACACCCAGCCTTACAAAACACAAGAATAATCCATAACACAAACCTACAGCTAGAAAACTCTCTATGGAGATTCCACGAGTCACATCAGATCGGCCTTTAGAAACACACTACAACTAGACAATACGGACAATTCAGAAAACATGACAAACGATAACAGCTCACTATAAAATATCGGGTGTTAACATTAACTGGGACAGCAGGTACGTCACCTTAAATCATATTCGTACGCTGCATTCCTAATTGTTCTCAAACTTACCTCATATTACTGCGCTATATGCCCTAATTGTACTCAAAACTTACCCCATATTTCTGCGCTATATGCCCTAATTGTACTCAAAACTTACCCCATATTCCTGCGCTATATGCCCTAATTGTACTCAAAACTAACCTGATATCTCTGCGCTATATGCCATAATTGTACTCAAAACTTACCTAATATTACTGCGCTATATGCCCTAATTGTACTCAAAACGTACCTAATATTACTGCGCTATATGCCCTAATTGTACTCAAAACTTACCTAATATTACTGCGCTATATGCCCTAATTGTACTCAAAACGTACCTCATATCCCTGCGCTATATGCCCAAATTGTACTCAAAACTTACCTAATATTACTGCGCTATATGCCCTAATTGTACTCAAAACTTACCTAATATTACTGCGCTATATGCCCTAATTATACTCAAAACTTACCTAATATTACTGCGCTATATGCCCTAATTGTACTCAAAACGTACCTAATATTACTGCGCTATATGCCCTAATTGTACTCAAAACTTACCTAATATTACTGCGCTATATGCCCTAATTGTACTCAAAACTTACCTAATATTACTGCGCTATATGCCCTAATTGTACTCAAAACGTACCTCATATCCCTGCGCTATATGCCCAAATTGTACTCAAAACTTACCTAATATTACTGCGCTATATGCCCTAATTGTACTCAAAACTTACCTAATATTACTGCGCTATATGCCCTAATTATACTCAAAACTTACCTAATATTACTGCGCTATATGCCCTAATTGTACTCAAAACGTACCCCATATCCCTGCGCTATATGCCCTAATTGTACTCAAAACTTACCTAATATTACTGCGCTATATGCCCTAATTGTACTCAAAACTTACCTAATATTACTGCACTATATGCCCCAATTGTACTCAAAACTTACCCCATAATCCTGCGCTATATGCCCTAATTGTACTCAAAACTTACCTCATATTCCTGCGCTTTATGCCCCAATTGTACTCAAAACTTACCTCATATCCATGCGCTATATGCCCTAATTGTACTCAAAACGTACCTCATACTCCTGACCTAATTGTACTCAAAACTTACCTCATATCCAAGCGCTATATGCCCTAATTGTACTCAAAACTTACCTCATATCCTTGCGCTTTATGCCCCAATTGTACTCAAAACTTACCCCATATCCCTGCGCTATATGCCCTAATTGTACTCAAAACTTACCCCATATCCCTGCGCTATATGCCCCAATTGTACTCAAAACTTACCCCATATCCCTGCGCTATATGCCCTAATTGTACTCAAAACTTACCTCATATTCCTGCGCTTTATGCCCCAATTGTACTCAAAACTTACCTCATATCCATGCGCTATATGCCCTAATTGTACTCAAAACGTACCTCATACTCCTGACCTAATTGTACTCAAAACTTACCTCATATCCAAGCGCTATATGCCCTAATTGTACTCAAAACTTACCTCATATCCTTGCGCTTTATGCCCCAATTGTACTCAAAACTTACCCCATATCCCTGCGCTATATGACCTAATTGTACTCAAAATTTACCCCATATCCCTGCGCTATATGCCCCAATTGTACTCAAAACTTACCCCATATCCCTGCGCTATATGCCCTAATTGTACTCAAAACTTACCCCATATCCCTGCGCTACATGCCCTACTTGTACTTAACACTGAAAACACATACCCACCACCTACCCGCAATACTCCACCAAATAAAGTCCCTAAATGATCGACATTAACACAGCGATTTAACCCCTCCCTACATAAAATCGTCAGTTCATTACGCGGCACCCCAGCTACTGGCCAGCTAATTGGCTGTCAGCAATATCCTTTAGTAGTGTGGTATGTCAGCAATATCCTTTAGTAGTGTGGTATGTCAGCAATGAACTACCCAGCTCAGATACATTGTCTCCTAGTATTGTGGTACTGGGGTGGGCTGGCTGTATCTATGAGGCGCCGGGAAATTTTAATTTCACATCAAAGCCTGGGGATCATCCTCAGCTCAATTGAAATTCACGCAATAAATTATTTTTTTTATTCAAAGCACTAATAGGTCTAGCAGAGGCGTGGCGAGGGGGGGGGGGACACATGTGTCCCCGGGCGCCGACCTTAGGGGGGGGGCGCCAAAATGGGTTGGAAAAACAAATTGAACGTTTGAGGAGGGGGGTGCAAATCAAAAGTTCGAGGGGGATGCAAATCGAAAGTTTGTCCCCGGGCGCCGGGAAGGGTCGCTACGCCTCTGAGGTCTAGTACAACATCGCGGGGGGGGGGGGAGTTGGGGGGTCCCACAAAGATTTTTCCCTGTAGTCCGGCGGGCAAGTCCACCCCCTGGTGTTGTTCTATGTCTCCCATAAACCACCCAACTCTGATACATAGCCCCCCTGGTACTCGTATAAACCATTCAACTCCCAAACATCATCCGCCTGATAGAGTGGTATGTCTCCCATAAACCACCCACCTCAGCTCAGACTCCCAGTCGCGTGGACGTTTTTCCATCTAGCGCAACCATGGAAACAGAAACCGGAAATGTTGAAGCAGAAACCGGAAACAGTTGTGCAAACATTCGTGATTCCCCAGTCCAGCTTGGACGGTGCCAGCCTTGCAGGACCCCCCCCCCCCCCCCCCCCACACACACACACCCTAATTGCACCACGTCGTAAACAAACAAACAAAAAAACGGTTCCATTTCTTTTATCAACACAAGACGGAACGGCGGAAATTTAATTCAAGTTGACAGTGGGGTTGGGGCTTAAGTAATGGAAAGAGACGGGGGGGGGGGGGGGGGGGTTACGTATTTTTTCGCTAGAACTCAATGTTGAATTCATTTATGCAAACCATCAATACATCAAAAACTTATAGAACACTCGAAAACTAGTGCCCACAGTAAAAAATAGACCTGATTCAACATTTTATTTAAAAAATATGGATGTACCTGTAAAATTTTAAAATTATAAACACAAACTTCTAAAGCTTTGTACAGTGCCGTTTCAAGGTATTTATCCTCTTAATGGCTGTTCGTGACACGGGTAAGATTAGTGCTATGTTCTAGCCTAGTAAGGATTAGGATTAGGATTATGGTCAGTGCTAGGGTTGGATTAATGGGGATGTCAAAAAATTCGCATCAAACATTCAAATTTCTTAAAGTACAATTCATTACCTAGCTTAAATAATCCGAGCATTTCCGCTACAATCTAACCTGAGCTTAACTCACCCAGGTATAATAAGTTACTAAAAAAACGTTACTTACCTGGATTAATTACGTCACCCGACACAGTCCATCAAATCACCTGGAAAAAACTACCGCTTGATTTAACCGTAATCCTAAACAGGCAAAACCAAACGTACCCCACCCTAGGCTCCTGCTAAACCAACTCGAATCCTATATCACATTATACTCTATCACATTATCCTGTACAACATTATCCTGTATAACATGATCCAATTTCACACGATGCCAGCAAGGCAAGGGACACGATCAACTGGTGAGTCTCGTGCCGTCGACATACTCACGGGGGGAGGGGTGAGCTCTGGACGAAATCGAAAGGACAATGAAAGTGAGGCGGGAAAGAAAATTGTGATGCGCGCGACTAAGGGTGAGCAGCGTGCGGCAGACGCTGTCACACGCATGGACTGTGGGGGTGAGGGGATGTGCGGGGAGGGGGGGGGTGATTTCACAATCTAGTCAGGGAGCGGATTTAATAGTTTTATTTTTTTAGATTTTATTTTTCTTGTTTGGATAATAAATTTGCGTTGTTGTTTTTTTACTCGGTGTTTTTTTTTAATGAATCTAATTGGATGTTTTGTTTTCTTTTCTTTCAGAATTTTATTTACATGATTTTTTTACGTTTTTATTCTCTTTTAATGCTTTTATTATATTGTTTTATTGTTTTGATTTCTTGTTTAGATTTTTATTAAGTTTTTATTTCAAGACTCTTAATTCGTGATTTGCTATTGTACTTTTATTTCCATGTTTTCTTGTTGTTGTTTTTTTATCATTTTACTTGATGTTTTGCTTTCAAAATTTAATTTTTATCTTATTATGCTTTTTATGTCAATATTATTTTATGTGAATGTTTTTTTACAGTAATATCCAGGTTCCATTTAATTGAAACTATTTGTTGTCATTTTTAAAAACCTTTATAAAACAAAGGCTTACAAAGGTCAATAACCGAGTAAAATATATACGTGTTATTGATTGCTGTCTTACATCTTAATGTTTACACTGACACTGCTTTCATCTGCCCTATACTGTAACTGTCTACATCTGCCCTATACTGCCACTGTCTACATCTGCCCTATTCTGCCACTGTCTACATCTGCCCTATACTGCCACTGTCTACATCTGCCCTATACTGCCACTGTCTACATCTGCCCTATACTGCCACTGTCTACATCTGCCCTATACTGCCACTGTCTACATCTGCCCTATACTGCCACTGTCTACATCTGCCCTATACTGCCACTGTCTACAGCTGCCCTATACTGCCACTGTCTACATCTGCCCTATACTGCCACTGTCTACATCTGCCCTACACTGCCACTGTCTACATCTGCCCTATACTGCCACTGTCTACATCTGCCCTACACTGCCACCGTCTACATCTGCCCAGACTGCCACTACCTACATCTGCCCTATACTGCCACTGTCTACATCTGCACTATACTGCCACTGTCTACATCTGCCCTATACTGCCACTGTCTACATCTGCCCTATACTGCCACTCTCTACATCTGCCCTAAACTGCCACTCTCTACATCTGCCCTATACTGCCACTGTCTACATCTGCCCTTTACTGCCACTCTCTACATCTGCCCTATACTGCCACTCTCTACATCTGCCCTATACTGCCACTCTCTACATCTGCCCTATACTGCCACTGTCTAAATCTGCCCTATACTGCCACTCTCTACATCTGCCCTATACTGTAACTGTCTACATCTGCCCTATACTGCCACTCTCTACATCTGCCCTATACTGCCACTGTCTACATCTGCCCTATACTGCCACTGTCTACATCTGCCCTATACTGCCACTGTCTGCATCTGCCCTATACTGCCACTGTCTACATCTGCCCTATACTGCCACTGTCTACATCTGCCCTATACTGCCACTGTCTACATCTGCCCTATACTGCCACTGTCTACATCTGCCCTATACTGCCACTGTCTACATCTGCCCTATACTGCCACTCTCTACATCTGCCCTATACTGCCACTGTCTACATCTGCCCTATACTGCCACTGTCTACATCTGCCCTATACTGTCACTCTCTACATCTGCCCTATACTGCCACTGTCTACATCTGCCCTATACTGCCACTGTCTACATCTGCCCTATACTGCCACTGTCTACATCTGCCCTATACTGACAGTCTACATTAAGAGCTGTGTGTATCAAACACTCTAACACAGGTAGAAAATGAAACAAGCAGACAAGATATTGGCAGCATCAGATTTCGTAGCTCGATGCTTTACAAAACTACCTACAATGCTATCGCATTACTTTACCCTTTATTACCTTAAGCGCCGTGTTTTAATTATTTAGTTCAGAATTTCGTGTAATTTTATGAATAAGCCATGTGAAAAATGACTAACATATGAAGGTGACATAGGAAATTTGCCTCCAACCGCCTGTGTGCTACAATCAGTGAAATTAGCTTTAAAAATCCCGTACTCAGGAAAAATCTTCGAATGTCCTATTTGCGACATTCAGCAAAATTAGCTTTAAATGTCCTATTTGCGACATTCAGCAAAATTAGCTTTGAATGTCCTATTTGCGACATTCAGCAGAATTAGCCTCCAATGGCCCATTTGTCGCAGTCAGCACCCATCTAGAAACCCCGGAGCTAATCCGTGCAGTTAAATCGAAGCCCCAAGAAAATTGCCTGTTTAATTTGCTAGTTTCAACTTGGTTCATCCTGTTTCACACTCGAATGCCCCAGCTATCCTAGCGAGGTGCCGACCCCCTCCACTTAAAAGGAGAGGGATATCCCAACGTGGTGCTAAATATGACCCCCCTCCTCTTGAAAGGATAGGGCTATCCCAAAGTTGTGCTGACCCCCCCCCCTTCAATTGAAAGGAGAGAGCTATCCCAACATGGTGTTAACTACATCCCTTCAATTGAAAGGATAGGGCTATCCCAACATGGTGTTAACTATATCCCTCCACTTGAAAGGAGAGGGCTATCCCAACATGGTGTTAACTATATCCCTCCACTTGAAAGGAGAGAGCTATCCCAACATGGTGTTAACTATATCCCTCCACTTGAAAGGAGAGAGCTATCCCAACATGGTGTTAAGTATATCCCTCCACTTGAAAGGAGAGGGCTATCCCAACCTGGTGTTAACTATATCCCTCCACTTGAAAGGAGAGAGCTATCCCAACATGGTGTTAACTATATCCCTCCACTTGAAAGGAGAGGGCTATCCCAACCTGGTGTTAACTATATCCCTCCACTTGAAAGGAGAGGGCTATCCCAACCTGGTGTTAACTATATCCCTCCACTTGAAAGGAGAGAGCTATCCCAACATGGTGTTAACTATATCCCTCCACTTGAAAGGAGAGGGCTATCCCAACCTGGTGTTAACTATATCCCTCCACTTGAAAGGAGAGGGCTATCCCAACCTGGTGTTAACTATATCCCTTCAATTGAAAGGAGAGGGCTATCCCAACCTGGTGTTAACTATATCCCTTCAATTGAAAGGAGAGGGCTATCCCAACCTGGTGTTAACTATATCCCTCCACTTGAAAGGAGAGGGCTATCCCAACCTGGTGTTAACTATATCCCTCCACTTGAAAGGAGAGGGCTATCCCAACCTGGTGTTAACTATATCCCTCCACTTGAAAGGAGAGAGCTATCCCAACATGGTGTTAACTATATCCCTCCACTTGAAAGGATAGGGCTATCCCAACATGGTGTTAACTATATCCCTCCACTTGAAAGGAGAGAGCTATCCCAACATGGTGTTAACTATATCCCTCCACTTGAAAGGAGAGAGCTATCCCAACATGGTGTTAACTATATCCCTCCACTTGAAAGGAGAGGGCTATCCCAACCTGGTGTTAACTATATCCCTCCACTTGAAAGGAGAGAGCTATCCCAACATGGTGTTAACTATATCCCTCCACTTGAAAGGAGAGGGCTATCCCAACCTGGTGTTAACTATATCCCTCCACTTGAAAGGAGAGGGCTATCCCAACCTGGTGTTAACTATATCCCTCCACTTGAAAGGAGAGAGCTATCCCAACATGGTGTTAACTATATCCCTCCACTTGAAAGGAGAGGGCTATCCCAACCTGGTGTTAACTATATCCCTCCACTTGAAAGGAGAGGGCTATCCCAACCTGGTGTTAACTATATCCCTTCAATTGAAAGGAGAGGGCTATCCCAACCTGGTGTTAACTATATCCCTTCAATTGAAAGGAGAGGGCTATCCCAACCTGGTGTTAACTATATCCCTCCACTTGAAAGGAGAGGGCTATCCCAACCTGGTGTTAACTATATCCCTCCACTTGAAAGGAGAGGGCTATCCCAACCTGGTGTTAACTATATCCCTCCACTTGAAAGGAGAGAGCTATCCCAACATGGTGTTAACTATATCCCTCCACTGGAAAGGAGAGGGCTATCCCAACCTGGTGTTAACTATATCCCTCCACTGGAAAGGAGAGGGCTATCCCAACCTGGTGTTAACTATATCCCTCCACTTGAAAGGAGAGAGCTATCCCAACCTGGTGTTAACTATATCCCTCCACTTGAAAGGAGGGGGCTATCCCAACCTGGTGTTAACTATATCCCTCCACTTGAAAGGAGAGGGCTATCCCAACCTGGTGTTAACTATATCCCTCCACTTGAAAGGAGAGAGCTATCCCAACCTGGTGTTAACTATATCCCTCCACTGGAAAGGAGAGGGCTATCCCAACCTGGTGTTAACTATATCCCTCCACTGGAAAGGAGAGGGCTATCCCAACCTGGTGTTAACTATATCCCTCCACTTGAAAGGAGAGAGCTATCCCAACCTGGTGTTAACTATATCCCTCCACTTGAAAGGAGGGGGCTATCCCAACCTGGTGTTAACTATATCCCTCCACTTGAAAGGAGAGGGCTATCCCAACCTGGTGTTAACTATATCCCTCCACTTGAAAGGAGGGGGCTATCCCAACCTGGTGTTAACTATATCCCTCCACTGGAAAGGAGAGGGCTATCCCAACCTGGTGTTAACTATATCCCTCCACTTGAAAGGAGAGAGCTATCCCAACCTGGTGTTAACTATATCCCTCCACTTGAAAGGAGAGAGCTATCCCAACCTGGTGTTAACTATATCCCTCCACTTGAAAGGAGAGGGCTATCCCAACCTGGTGTTAACTATATCCCTCCACTTGAAAGGAGAGGGCTATCCCAACCTGGTGTTAACTATATCCCTCCACTTGAAAGGAGAGAGCTATCCCAACCTGATGTTAACTATATCCCTCCACTTGAAAGGAGAGGGCTATCCCAACCTGGTGTTAACTATATCCCTCCACTTGAAAGGAGAGGGCTATCATCTCGTGATGCTAAGCAGCCAAGCACTGACACCAAGTCAATCACACACACACAAACACACACAAACACACACACCTTAAATTTTTTTTTTTTTTTAATTTTATATGCTTTTTGCAAAAAAATCCATAAATTGAAGTAATAGGCTGTTCAATTTAATGTTATTGAAAATTATTGTTAAGCATTTGTTGTGCTATAATATATGATAAATACCATATGCTATAACAGATGTTATAATATATAACATAAATTATGACAGATCTTAAACACATGACAGATCCAATAGCATAAAGCTCCAGGTTGTTATTTAATATTACGCTAAATCACACAGTCTTCAGGTCCACGTTCCACCCCAATCCTCCCCCACCCCCACCCCCACCCCCACTCTCCCAAGAGCTTTGTTGCGAGCAGAAATCAGAGATAGAATTGTTGTAGACAGCATTTGAGACGCTCATTGAGAGACATGGTATTCCCATGGACCTTGGACAGACAAAATTTCCCATGGGATTTAGACATATAGCGCTTCTTAGGGTATTTAGACAGACATTACTGTAAACGTAAGCTGAGCTCAGTTAGACTAAAATTCTGATCCACTAAAATTCCGTTCAACTAAATTTCCATTTCACTAAAATTCCGTTTAGCGTCACAACCAGCTGATATACGTAATATCGCGTCAGTCTGACGCCAGTCCAACTAATATGGAGTCAGAGTAGCAGTGTTACATAGTGTTCTATGTACACCACCCCCCTACCCAAGCGCCAGTTATTTTTAACCGAATGTGGACAGCGTCCTCTTCGATCTAATTCCCACTGTAAAATATCTGATCAAATGATCACGTGATCACAACGTTACACCACACACACACACACACACAGGCACACGCATACACACACACACAACCGCAATGGGGGCTCATTAGTCAGCCTGTCAAATTAAATCGCAACTAACTTCCGTTTTCTTTCCGTTTCGCCTTTTTTTCATCCTCACTAGGGTTTTTAGTTCTGTTTTGTTTTTGTTTTTAATTTCCATCAAACAACACTACACTCAAATCTTATCCTTAGTTTCTTCACCTTTAGAATGCGATTTCGCGTCTCCGACTGATGGTACCTCACTCTACCTCACTCTGATGGTATCTGACTCTACCTGACTCTTATGTTGTCTGACTCTACCTCACTCTACATGACTCTACCTCACTCTGATGGTATCTGACTCTACCTGACTCTTATGTTGTCTGACTCTACCTCACCACATGACTCTACCTCACTCTGATGGTATCTGACTCTACCTCAGTCTGATGGTATCTGACTCTATCTTACTCTAATAGTATCTGACGCTACGTGATTCTTATAGTATATGACAACCCCATGAGTATGGATTCTAACCATAAAACACATTCTTATGACTTTACAATTTTTTAAACAGATGAACTATATTACATCTCTACTTACAAACAGATCAACTCTACTTCACCTCTACTTACCTCCTATAGTCAACCACGACTCTTTCCATTCACCGTTTGCTTTGGCTGGCAGAATCTACTTTCACTCGAGCCTATTTAATTTCGAGTGGTCGCCCCTCCTTTTTGAGAACATCTTTTATTGCAGGAAAAAAAAATTTAATCTGAAATATTTCATGCATCCCCCAGCAGAATATCTAGAATATTTCACAACAACGTTGCTATTGTTGTAAGCTGCGTGCTAGTTTTAATTCATAGCTAGCAATGATTTGCATCTAGCTTAAGGCAAGATGGCTAGGTACTGAGAAGAGAGTTTAAGAGAAAAATATGATAGCCACTTTCAGGGGCGAACCACTTTCAGGGGCGAACCAGTTTCAGGGCGATCAATTTCAAGGGTAATCACCGGCACAATATTCGAGTTTTTTTGGGGGTTTTATTTGCTAAAAGAGTAAAAAATAAACCGGGAGTGATCTCCCCTAAACTTTCTCGAATATTCTTAGATAACACTACGGGGGATGGCACCTCGGGATATAGACATGATTTTTAATCCATTTTTAATTACTTATTTTTTTAAAAATAGAATAGAATCTCGTAGAAAAAAGAATTGCGCACCAAGTGAACGCTAAACAATCTGTGTATAATAGTGCGGAATATTATTAGTACTCTATAAATTCAGATTCGTTTTTTTGAGAAGTCGGAAATAGCATACATTACTGATTCCGTTCAACGGAAATCAATCAAAATTTGATAGAAGGCAGAGATTTAGATCTTTGACTTACGTGTGAAATTTCATTTATCTATCTGAAACAATACTCAAGTTATAGTCTTTTGAAAAATTGAAAGTAGAATAAGTTCCACTTCCGGTTATCGGAAATCGCTGAAAAGTTGATACAGAACTACAAATTTGGTATAATGCTTGTGAAATTTTATCAACCTAGCTGTAGCGGTACTCAACTTTTCGTTTTCACAGATACACATACAGAGAGAGAGAGAGACGGAGAGAGAGAGAGAACCATGTTTTTCCTACTCAGGGAGGTATAAAACGTCGAGATACGCAAAAATCTCGTTTTTGTTTTTTTGCCCGATTACAATACTTTCTCTATACTTCGTATTCGAGAAAGTAAAAACTACCAGCATAATATTAAGATTTTAATAATAGCGATAATTAAAAAAAAAGATCCGAAGTTAAATGTTTTAATTGTATTTAAAAAAACGAATATTAATATGGAAAAAAATATTTCGTCAATTGTTTTGGTTTTTTTTTTTTTGCTCAGAAGAAATTTAACTCAAGATATTATTTATACTCGCTTTAACAATAACATCTTGGTTAGTATTCATTAACTGTCAATAGTAAAGGGGTATATTCAACGGTAATAATAATAGTAATAACCTGTAAAATGCGTGAATTCAACCGGTAGTAGGGTCTATGCCGCTTCCTCTCTACTGGAAATTAGACTCTAGTATAATATTACTAGACGTACTATCATTAAGGTCTGATGACTAAGTGTCAATTCAATGCACAAAGTTTACAGCCTTAGTAGAATAATAATTTCTTACCAGATCCGATGACCTTTTGTCTCTGGCAATGGTGAATAAAATAAAATAGCAGGTCCGATGGCTATGAGTCAACTCAATGCCCGCCTGTAGTAAAATAAAATGATGCTTCAGTGTATAATATAATATTTTCTTACTGCTCCGTGGCTGATACAAGTGCAGGATGAAAGTAGTACAGTAGGTAACTGAAATATCTAATGAACTGCCACGTGGAATTACGTCACGGGCAGGAATAGTTTAAGTCAAATAAGTATTCAATTGCCCCGTGGGCTAAGACACGAGCAGTGTAAAGTTTAATTAAGTAAATCAGGTAAATGATCGACGGTCACATGGACTAAGCCACGAACAGGGTAACAGTGTAAAGTATTTAAGCAATAATACATAACAGCAAGATTATATATATATATATATATATATATATATATATATATATATATATATATATATATATATAGGGCCTACATGGTATTTATTGAAACTAGTTGTTACAATGATAATCAAATATGCATATCAATACTGGTAAAGTGAAAGTAAGAAAAAGTAAAATCCAAACCCAAAACACGTGGAGGTCGGGCCGACGGCCCCAACGCCGCGTGCGACACCACCAGCTGAGCTCAGTGCTGGAAGAGTGTCTTTTCTTTGCTGCATCCCTTTTTATGCGTGTAAAATTGGCGGTGTGTCATGTGGACATTCTAGCCAACTAGAGAGGGGCCTGCGAGGGGGACGAAACATAAGAATGTACGTAGCTGTTGAGTGAGGGGGGGGGGGGAGTAATAGCGCAGGTAGAGGGTGGTGGAAGAATAAAATGGAGCTAGGCCTAAACGGTTTTACCGTCACATTAACCATGGTTCGAATTAATGAATTTTTTTAACGATATTATGTGAAACTTGGGCGTGTCTTCTTGTAAGTGTCAAGCTTTTCGTTTTTACAAGCTTTTATTTAACTCACTTCCTCGTCGGTCTGTCTGTCTTGACGGAAACGCAGGAGTGAAAATTCGGACAGTTCTACTTGACCGATACGATTCACAGTTGGCACGTGGGTCAAGACATGAAGACAATGCAATCTGAAACTAAATTTGACTTAATTGGATGCCTAATTAATTTTTTATGAATTAATTAAAATTTGGACCGAATTAGTAGGCATGTCTAGCCAACCACACCACACGCGTCATCACCTTCAATAGCTGCGCCATCACGTAATGGCTGCGTTCAAAAACCATTGCGCGCCTACTGAACGTGATGTTCAGTAGGCGCGCAATGGTTTTTAGTCATGTAACTCTATTGTAAATAAAACATGTAAAGTACTGAAAAAAAAATTCATAAAAAACGTTTTAATAACAAGCTTTTATGTAATGATGCACTAAAAAGTAGAAAATAAATTATAGACTACTATTTAAATAACTATAAAGAAAAGCGTGGGTGTCTTCCTTAACATTAGTAAAGGTATCCAATAGATACTAAAGTGACCCACGCTTTTCTTTATAGTTATTTAAATAGTAGTCTATAATTTATTTTCTACTTTTTAGTGCATCATTACATAAAAGCTTGTTATTAAAACGTTTTTTATGAATTTTTTTTTATTATACTGTTTAATGTATTAATAATAATATGTTCTTTATCGTGTTTTAGCCTTTTCATTTTCCTGTCGTCTTGCCCTATTTGGTCTGTGTCGTCAATGAACATATTAAAGCAACATGCTAAAAGCATCGTCTATTTTTGTATTCGGTAATTATAAGTTCATTAAGCGTGTGGTAGAAATGTTTTTGTTCTGTCTAAGTCAGTGGTTCCCAACCTTTTTCGAGTGGCGACCCCCTTTTATAAAAAGTAAGTTACCCGCGACCCCCATAGAATTAAAAAGCCGAAATTAGTATGGAAATTAATAAGCACTAAAATAAGATTTTCTAGTAGACTTTCAATTTGAACTACTCTTGATAACTGTTTTAATAGCATGAGTAAAATTGCATACTATTCACTAAACCTTCGTGGTTAAGTTTTTAATTAAAACAAATTTTTGTTGACGCCAACCTATGTCATTATAATTATCTTAATTTTGTTTTTAATCGAAGCATAGTGTTGAAAATATATTCTCGAAAAGTCAATCTATTTTACGTTTGGGTATGAATGGTGAATACTACAGCAAAATTGTGTCTGCATTTTTCATCTTACTCGGAATCATTCTGCAAATCAAAGAATTCATTTTGTAATTCATCGGGAATGTTGGCGCAAAATCAAGGGAAGAAGAGAATGGGTAATGCGTAAATGCAGATTCTTCTTTTTTCAGCTCAGAGAAATAGCGATGCAGTTCGTTTTCAAGAGATTCAAGATGCCCAGAAATCGCTTCTTTCAAAATTTTAATTATCTCACAATCAGATTCATCTACCACACCGCAGAGTTTCTCAAATTTACAATATT
Source organism: Physella acuta (assembly GCF_028476545.2). Lineage (NCBI taxonomy): Eukaryota > Metazoa > Mollusca > Gastropoda > Physidae > Physella > Physella acuta. The sequence goes on along the minus strand of NW_026732750.1, from coordinate 226,316 downwards.
TCCTAGATTTGTCTTTTTTACCGATTTTGCAGCTTTGATAAAAATGCCCCGAGATTATCATGGAAAGTTATAATATTCGTTCATTTTCCCTGAAGCTTCAGGTTAAGCTTATCTTGATGTTCGAACACATCTGTTAGGTATGATACTCTCTCCAACCACTCTATGTCGTTTTAAGTATACCAAAAAGTATTGTTTCCTTTGCACTTCCAAGAACAATTTCAATTCAAAAACATAATTTACAACATTTCGTTTGACAGCCAGCGTACTGTAGTGTATAAGAGCAGAACCTCGTGATCTATATTAATGTTTTTGCTCAGTTCTTTGAAGGCTCCAGATTTTATATAATTTACGACTTATACTAGCAATGGACTCTTGATGTCGATTCTTCACCATCCGGCATTTGTATGAAACCCATTTGTTTACTTCCTGTGTCTCTTGATGTATTCCTCTCTTCCTTATCACCAACACCATCTTTTCTTTTCCTCTTCAGACGCTGATCTCTTCGTGCCGTGCTAGCGCTGATCTTCTTGCTCTTTCTTTCTCTAAGTTCTGTGATGTCGTCTTCGTCCCAACTTTCCAAACTTCTCTTGTCGTTTTGTAGTCGTTGTCTTTGAGCTGCCTTTTCTTGTTCTCCCTAAGGCTGTATTACTTTATACCTCCCGTCTTTCTTTTGGATCCCGTCCATGAACCGAGCGTAGAGTTGGTTACACATGGTGGGATAGTGCCTATCTGTTTTACAGTTGGGGCACAACATCTTCCTTTCAGAGAGGTGGATCACTGCCACCTGTGCCGCCCCTTCAGCGTCTTTAAACCTTATAAAGTGAGGTATTTCTTCTTTGTCCATTTTGGGCTTAAATATGAATTTATAGTTGTTCCCTCGGTCCTCAGTCTTGATGTTTGGGGTGGTCCCCTCTTCACATAGGCCCTGAATGGCTGTTTCCAGTTCAGCCTGACTAATGTGTGGGGGAACGCATCTCAGTGTACCTTTAACACAGTTCTTTTTGTCAACATGAGTGACGCTCACTCTAATTAGCCTCTGCGCCCTTTCATTGGATAGTGTCTTTGGCTCGTAAAATTCGGTTAGCATAAGACTCTCATAAATTTTCCTTGCACTCAGTGTGGCATACCAGAAATTTACCTCTCCATAATTGCATACCCTTATGAACTCGGTCTCTTGGCAGCCTATTATTTTGGCAAATTGAGTTAGAAACTCGGCATTTGTAATTGTGGTCAGCCATCGGCCTTGAAGGATTGTAATTTCTACCGTATTTGGTTCATGGAAGAAGGCTTTGAATCCCGGTATGCAGACGTCAAAGAATAAGCTATCTTCATCCATTCTTTGTTTTTGTGTTTTGGCCCCACCAGGACCCAAATACACTCAACAAGTTTCAATTGTTTTTATTTAGTATGAAAATTTACTTACAAATGAAGTCCACATGCAGAAATTAAAAAAACGCAGACTAAATTAAGATAACAAGGGTATCTCGATTCAATCACTGTCATTAAAATCCAAATTATGAAAATAAGAAATTACAAAATTGTCACAAATTATACATTAAAATTCGAAATATATGGAGCACTATTTTCAAACACATACTACGGCGGCTATTTTTATAAACCATAAAATGAGTGGTTCACATTAACAATAATAATTACAGTCTGAGTGTTTGTGAGAGATAGACAAAATTTAGGAAATCAGAGTGTAATTTTTTTTTTTTTTTTTGAATAGTGTGTTTTGTGATAAATTAGTCTGAAGCAATCTGAGTGTAATTTTTTTTTTTTTTTTTTTTTTTTTTTATTTTTTTTTTTTTTTTTTTTTTTTTTTTTTTTTTTTTTTTTTTTTTTTTTAATACTTTTATTTGCAATTAAAACAAGTACATCAACATCACATTTTTTTTACATAGTTTCAAATGAAAACGAAAGGTTTTGAACATGTACATAATGAATATTTGCGTGATGTCATGTATATGATTATAACAAAAATTACAAAAGATGGCAGTAAAAGGGGTGAAGGTCAAATAAACGTGTCAGAAGTCTGGGTGGGGAGTGGAAAGGATATTTTTCCGAGAATGACAAAGGGCCAGTGGAGCATTTTCAATGTAGGGAAACAAATTAAGTTGACTAGTTAAAAGAGTGTTTATTTATGTACTGGTCGCATTGAGTTTTCAAAAGGTTGCTGTGTAAAACATGAGGGGAAAGAAACAAGATTTAGAACTTTAAAAAGTAAATGAATAGATATTCGAAATTGATGTTGGGGTGGGTGGTGGGGTCGTTGGAACAGTTGAAGGGAAAGTGGTGTTTTCATGTCTGAGGGTAAGTGGATAGAGGGGGAGAGGGGGGAGTGGGTAGCTGTGTCTGACGAGGCGTGGAGAGGGTGACTGCGTGTTTTAAGGCAAGCCAAGCGTCAAATTTTGTGCTGTGTTATCTGACTGCTGATGTGTTACCATTTGTAGTGTGTGTGGGTGGGGGGGGGAGGGTTTGACGAACAGATTGCTGTGTGAGCGAATTAGTGGGAGGGTGAAAGGTTGGTATGTTCAAGTCGGTGTTTATGTTTAGATGAATGTTAAGTACCGACAGGTTAGGGGTGGGTAGGCGTGTAGCTATCACGTGTAGGGATGCAGTGGAGTTTTATAGATAAAAAAATTGGTGTTCACATAAAAGAGTTAGTAAAGTTAACGAAACAACTGTAAGTGTTAATTTGGTGATAATACAATGAATACAAAAGGAGTACGGGTCATTGGGGTCATTTGTACGTTGTGGACCAAAGTACCTTACATATATGATAATAGTAATATAGTAACAAATGATAGCTTTACAATGTTTGTAAGCTTTATAAATTAAACAATACACAAAAAGCAACAATAGGAAAAAGAAATGCCAAATGATAAATGATGCGACACAGAGTGGGGACATGGGGGTTGAGGGGTGGGAGTTACATTGATGTTGTTTGAAATGTATTTGGATAATACATCATTGTCACTGTTTAACATAGTACTTCATCACAGGGGTGGTGGTGATGGGGACGAGGGGATGCAGTTTTGAGGGGAAATTTGATATCTGAGTGTAATACTAGTAGAAACTACGACCAATCTAATTGTCCCGTAATAATGTAGATAGTGAAGTTTTGTTACTCTCTTGATAATGTATTTACATTAGCCACTGTTTTCCTAATTAAACTAGATTGCAAGAACAATTCTAATAATAATGAAATACATAAATTAATCAAGAAAATTATTAACACTTACATTTAGCACAATATATTAAAGTAAAAATGTATATTTTATTTTAGTTCTCAAATTGATTTCATATTTAGCATTTTTTAGCTTTATATTTTATCGTTGTCTCCCTTGATTGTTTAAAATAAGGGGAAAAAAGAATATAAATTAATATTTTTATTTTTGAAATGTTTTAAAAAGCTATAGAGGTTATTTTAATACTCTTAATTTGGTACGATAAACTAAAATAAACTTTATTGATACCTTTAAAAAAATTGAATTAAATTTTCAAAGTTATCAAGGAATTGTAACAGTCACCATTTGAAATACTTCAACTCTGCCAAGAGAAGTTATCCAAAACCCAGTCACTGAAGAAGAACATTTAGCAGAAATGGAGAATTTTATATAAATGCTACAGTCTAATTTTATCGTATAATGATAACATTAGATAACACAGAGGCGTAGCGAGGGCGGGGCGGGGGGTGCGGAACGCACCGGGTGACACCATTTAGGGGGTGACACCAATGCAAAACAATGCAAAATGTATTGAAGAAAATGCTCTTTTGCCAGTACCATGAATGATTAATTAAAGTTAAATAGACTTTTAAATACAAATCGACAATTATTACAAGAGGGTGGTGTGAAACCATGACGTAAACGTGATAACGATAGAGAAAACAATGCTAAACACAACTGTATTATTAACAGAATATATATGAGCATCGTTACTATATAGTATATATACACATACATACATATATATACTATATATATATATATATATATATATATATATATATATATATATATATATATATATATATATATATATATATATATATATATATATATATATATATATATATATATATATATGTTTCTTGTGGAGGGGTGACACCATGAAGTGCCGCACCGGGTGACACCCGAACTAGTGACGCCACTGGTTATACTTATTCATACTCCCAAAATCTACTCACGATCCTCTAATTTGGCCGGTCACTCCTAGCCAGTCCGCGGACTGGCCGACCAATCTCCGAAATCAAAGATAACGGAGTTTGGCTAGTCCATCGGAGGTGCTATTGTTGGCCAAACAGGGCGCGCTACATACATACATACCTACATACATACGTTTATATATATATATATATATATATATATATATATATATATATATATATATATATATCCAACAATTACCGATATTCTGTATAACCTAGAATTTGTAATTCAAATATGAGGGGGTAGTGGGGAATCTTTTCTATTCAGCCTCACGTTCTCGACTACAATCCCGTCCAGCGGCTGACATATCTCAGGAAGATTCGAGAAGCGCCTGTCGGAGGAAATGACGACAATCTCAGACATGCGCAGACCGTAATCTCCCTTTTGTGAACCAAAGCAAATATCAGGGATTTAATTTTTAACGTGTGTGTGTCTGTCGGTCTGTCTGTGTGTTTGTGTGTCTGTGTGTTGGAGGGCACGGAGGGGTTGACAGTATGACAAACTAAATGTTAAGGATATATTTTAAAAAATGAAAAAAAAAAGTCTCCGGAAAAAATTTAAATTTCTTTTGTTAGCTGTCAAGAAAATATTTAAATTTAGAGCGAAGGCTTAATCAATAAAATAATGCAATTCAACTAGTTAATTAATTAGAAAACTCGTCATTGAAATTCTAACTCGCAGTCCAAAAAGGCGTCGCATACAAAGGTGTAATTGAATTAAAACAAACATAAGCTTACAGCCATGTAATTAAAAAGTTGAACTGGGTTGCTATGACAACATGTAATGGAAAGTCTAAATCTAGTTCAAACCCAGCCTTAAACAGCCAAACATGTATTCTATAACCTTAACTTCCGAAGGATTGGGTTCTAATCCTAACAGCTATCAGCCAAGATCTCGCCCCAGCTTTAAGTCTCTGACCAAATGCTAACTCCATTGACGCTGGATTGATTAGCTCAACATCGAGAGCTTAACTTAAGCTCATGGGCTGGGAGCACGCCATGCGGTGAAATACGTGTTCTAATCCGTAAGGTTGCATGTGTGGCGTCACAGTCCAACCACGGGTTGCGGGTTGTAAGATAAGACATGCTGGATTCATAGCTTTTTATTGGCGGGTGGTGGGTGTGGTTTGCTGGCTTGCTGGTGTGGTGTTGTTACGGTGATGTTTGGCGTGGTGTTATGATGTTTGGTGTGATGTTGTTACGGTGATGGTTGGTGTGGTGTTATGATGTTTGGTGTGATGTTGTTACGGTGATGTTTGGCGTGGTGTTATGATGTTTGGTGTGATGTTGTTACGGTGATGTTTGGTGTGGTGTTGTTACGGTGATGTTTGGTGTGGTGTTGTGATGTTTGGTGTGCTGTTGTTACGGTGATGTTTGGTGTGATGTTGTTATGATGTTTGGTGTGATGTTGCTACGGTGATGTTTGGCGTGGTGGTATGATGTTTGGTGTGATGTTGTTACGGTGATGGTTGGTGTGGTGTTGATACGTGATGTTTGGTGTGGTGTTGTTATGATGTTGGTTTGATGTTCTGGTGGTGTTTTTGTGATGTTTTATTGATATTCTGTGTGATGTTCTGGTGATATTATAGTGATGTTCTTGTGATGATTTGGTTATGTTCAGTGTGATGTTCAATATGATGACGTTAAGCTAATGTTCTGTGTGACTAATTTTAAGCCTCTGACAAAACAAAAGATCATCTCTACACCCGCGCCATCAACCTCTGCCAAAACTTTCACCAAACGTTTTCCTTCAGAGTATTAACACATCTTCTAATGGGAGTCGAAGCTTTAAAAGTATCGATTACATCTCATCCGGGTATTCCCTTGTGTGACAGGAATCGATCCGTCTGGCGTCGACACGGTAACTCGATACTTGTCTGACACAGACATTATGTCGCAACCTGGATGATGTCACAAGCGTGACGTCAGACTTGTCCCGGGCAAGCACTGCGCATGTGCGGCAGGTAGTGAGTACAGAAACGACAGGAGGTGTGGGGTGGACGTTTACGTCATCAGTTTTAGAACGCTCGTCTAAAGAGCAGGTTTGGGTTTAAAAAGTTACAAATACTTGAGGATGAAAAAAAAATTAAAAAGTGAAGTACATTTTCGAACCAGACCCTTCGTGTAGCAGGGGAAGTAGAGTCGACCTGTTTCTGTGACCTGGGCATATGAAGTTATAGTGGGATCAGCACTACACCCAGCCGCCTTTACTTTCCCATCCGAGCTGGAAGGACCCAGGGACGTTATACGAATTTAGCCCTGGGATCGGAATTGGAGACTTTCGGGTTAGAAATCATACGCTCCACCATTCGACAATTCCGATGTAACTTTTTTTTAAAGAAAAACGTAAGAATGTAAAAAAAAAATATTTTAAGATGGACCGTTCTACAAGTACTTTAGGATATAAAAATTGTCCACTCTGTAAAATGAAAACACATATATTTAAATGTATCCGTACATTTTTTACATAGGACGTAACTATTTCACAAACACTTTAAGATTTAATATTTCCAAAAGTTTCACCGCGTTAAATTTCACGAACCAAAACCTGTGGTATCGGCGTTCTTCAGGAAACAAATTGATCGTTTTTCACAAGTCCTTCTACATCTCCACAGGGAATTCCATCTTCATCATATCCCATTTTAACATCCTCCCCACCCCTCCCACTCTCCATACTCAATCTATCTCCCCGTGCTCGTAATTATATTATTATAATTAAGTCACTCATTCATCCTTTCTCAACGTTCCAGGAATCGCCCCCCCCCCTCACACCCCCACCCCCCTCTGGCCTGCAGCCTCTCCCCGCGCCGCCTGAAGGGTGTAAGTATCTCTTAAGTGGAAAATATCGACACCTAATTGGACATGGGATCATCCAACGAGAGGGGTGCTATTTATAGATGGCGCTGCAGGGAACATCTGGATCTGGCGCCACTTGTGCCCGACCCCCCGGGCTGATGGGGACAACTGGGATGGTGGTTTGTGGGAGATAATAGGGGTGGGGGGTTGGTGGGGGACATTAGGAGTGGCGGTTGGTTGGGGACAATAGTGATGGGGGCTGGTGAGGGACAGTAGGAGTGGGGGTTGGTTGGAAATAATAGGGGTGGGGGTGGGTGGGAGGTAATAGGGGTGGGGTGGTTAGTGGGGGATAATAGGGGGTGGGGGGTTTGTGGGAGGTAATAAGGGTGGGGGTTGGTGGGGGACATTAGGGATGGGGGCTGGTGGGGGACAGTATGAGTGGGGGTCGGTTGGAAATAATTAGGGTGGGGGTGTGTGGGAGGTAATAGGGGTTGGGGTTGGAAGTAGAAAAAAGGGGTGGGGGTTGGTGGAAGACTATAAGGGTGGGGGTTTGGGGGAGACAATATGGGTGGGGTTATGTGGTGTTATGTGGGGTTGTGTGGGGTTATGTGGGGTTGTGTGGGGTTGTGTGGGCATGTGGTGTTATGTGGTGTTATGTGGGGTTGTGTGGGGTTGTGATAATGTAAGGGTTGACTTAATAAAGATGGGGTTCTAGTGTTGAGGGTTGAAAACTGGATGGTTGGCAGACTAGGTCTAGTTTAAGGTTAGGGTTGGAATGTCGGTGGGCCGAGAGAAAATAAGGGTGGAGGGTTGGTGAGTTGGTGGGTTGGTGAGTTGGTGAGTTGGTGAGTTGGTGGGTTGGTGAGTTGGTGAGTTGGTGGGTTTGGTGAGTTTGGTGGGTTGGTGGGTTGGTGAGTTGGTGAGTTGGTGAGTTGGTGGGTTGGTGAGTTGGTGGGTTGGTGAGTTGGTGGGTTGGTGAGTTGGTGGGTTGGTGAGTTGGTGAGTTGGTGGGTTGGTGAGTTGATGGGTTGGTGAGTTTGGTGAGTTGGTGAGTTGGTGGGTTGGTAGGTTGGTGGGTTGGTGGGTTGGTGAGTTGGTGAGTTGGTGAGTTGGTGAGTTGGTGAGTTGGTGGGTTGGTGAGTTGGTGAGTTGGTGAGTTGGTGGGTCGGTGAGTTGGTGAGTTGGTGGGTTAGTGAGTTGGTGGGTTGGTGAGTTGGTGAGTTGGTGGGTTGGTGAGTTGGTGAGTTGGTGGGTTGGTGAGTTGGTGGGTTGGTGAGTTTGGTGAGTTGGTGGGTTGGTGAGTTGGTGAGTTGGTGGGTTGGTGAGTTGGTGGGTTGGTGAGTTTGGTGAGTTGGTGGGTTGGTGAGTTGGTGGGTTGGTGAGTTTGGTGAGTTGGTGGGTTGGTGAGTTGGTGAGTTGGTGAGTTGGTGGCATGCGGAGACAGTGTGGTGAGAGCGTGTGTGGCACAGATGTGTGGCTATGAGATATGTGGTTTTCGGATACTTGTGTGTGGTTGCGAGATGCGTATGTGTGGTTGTCGGTTACTTGTGTGTGGTTGCGAGATGTATATGTGTGGTTGTGTGTACTTGTGGTGTGTACTAGTGTGTGATTACGAGATGCGTATGTGTGGTTGTGTGGTTGTGTTTACTTGTGTGGTTGTAAGACCACAGTACCACACGTGTCTATGAGACGTGAGTTAGACTGGCTGGTCACGCTGAGACGATGTACGATCTCGACATGTAATAATTGCCGTCTTTGCGCATGCGTGTGAATGAATCAACATAAATATCAACGCACGGATAATTAGACAGATTTACCACAAAACGTAGCTTTCTCTCTACTTAGTAATATTTCACAATCTCATTTTTTTTTTATTGCTTTAGTACTTGTTATGTATTCAAAACTGACATTTTGTGAAATATTTCATGTGCAGAAAAACAAAAACACAAAATGTCACAAGAATGGAGTATTAAATTACTCTTTTGTAATTTATTTTTTTCCTAGTTCTAGACGAAACTTAACACCACAAATTTTAACACCGTTTTAACGCATTGTTTTCTTCTGTAATGTTTTAGACTCTGCCAATGAAGATCTTCATACAACAATCGAATTCGATACATTAAAATTGAATTTTAAATTTCAAAATTGCAACGTTTACTTCAATCTCTTCATCTTTCTTAATGAGAACGAGGCTTAAAAGTCTGTCTTACTTTAAATTCAAAATATCGTTAGCCATGGAGAGAGATGAATTTTCGAACTAATTAATTGTTGTGAACAGGATTCTCATTGATGAAAAAAACATGGCTATTATTTGTATCTAGGTCTCTCTTCAAGATTTTAAAATACTAAGAGCTAGCCCTTGCGTTAAGTCTCAGACAAAATACTAAGAGTGCCCAAAAATAATTTTAAAATTGTACAAATAATAGAATCAAATTAAGTACCGGTAGCCTTAGGGCTAAAGCTATTAATAATATTATTTTAATATTTGAACCAGGCTTAGAACAACTTGTTAAGGGTTCGAATAAATAATAACAAACTGTACTCTTCTTTTAAAAAAAACACGGTTTAACGTTGGCTATATTTTTTTTTACGCTAGTTTACATTTTGTAGTCTATCATTATCATAAATTACAATTTTAGCGTAACAATTTTTGTGGAAGTAATTTTTTTTCTATTTATTTATTTTTACCGATTTAATAAAAACATTTACATTTGCTCTGAAAAATACTAGCTGACACGGATGAAAACGAGCAGTCGGTGACCTACTTACACACCCTATTGTTATATTGAATGAGATTTCCTACAAAACAATTAACCAGTATGCGTAAACTTGTCCGCAATAGAGGCAGTTGACTCCGATTTCAGCCTGCTTTTGTTTTTGGATTTGCTACCATAGCCTTTGTCTATCCAAGAACAAACTACAAGGCAGCAGTTATTTGATTTTAGAGTTTTCTCTCCTTGATGAGTTGCTTTTCCAAGCCAATATTTGTATAAATGCACAAAACACAATCAACGCACTAAAATTAATTAGTTTTAAAAAAGGGGTTGATACTTTAATCCAAATTTTAATCCCCGCTCAACATCACTGTTTGTACAGTTTAATCTCACAACAAGAAAACGGTTAATCTTAACTAGCATCTACAGCTCAAGTTTTTCTAGCGCCTGTCCAAAATCTTTGATTAAATCGTCAGCGTCCTCAAGGCCGATGCTAAACAAGGAAGAAAGGGGAAATAATCATATTAGCAAATAAAGAGAAGTAATTTTATTGATTATACCCCTTTACTCTTAACATATAAAATTAGATACGTATTAGGGAAATCATATTAATAATTATAGTTAATTAATAATTAACTAAACGTGGACCGTTTAATAAAAAAAAACAGGTGTCGGTGTTGGTTTGTGTAAAAAGCGGATTTGAACTAACCTGATACGTAGCATGCCAGGTGTGATGCAAGCCTCTTCCATTTCCTTCTCCGTCATGAGGTACTTGCCGTGGGTCATGGTGTAGGGGTGCTCGACCAGGCTCTCAACCCCGCCCAGGGACACGGCTAGCCGAACTATGCGGACGTTCTGTGGGAGGTAGATTTAACATCTGGTTTGACGGTATGGACTGGGGTCAGAGGGGTATGTTTATTTTAAAGCCGTGTATAGCTATTAGTAAATACGCAGTAAATCGAGAGCCATCAATCAGAGCTATCAATAAAGGGCCATCAATAAAGGGCCATCACTGATGAGTCATCTGTAAGGGCATCAACAAGGGCCTTCAGTGATTGGCCATCAATGAAAGGCCATCATAATGGCCATCAATGGACGGTCATCATAAGGGTCAACAATAGAGGGCCATCAATGGACGGTCATCATAAGGGTCATCAATAGAGGGCCATCAAATGTGCCATCGATGGACGGTCATCATAAGGGCCATCAATATGGGCCATCAATGGACGGTCATCTTAAGTGCTATCAATGTTCGACCAACGAAGGAACATGCTCAGAATGCCTATAACCAACAATGTGCGTTTGCTAGTCCATTCTGCTAATTTGACCTCTACTTTGCGACTTAGTAAGCTTGACCTTTGACCTGTAGTGTTGACCTCTAACCTCTACTACTGACCTCCGCCACGGCGCGTCCTCCCTTCTCGCCTCCCTTTATCTCCGCCATGATCATGCCACTGTATGACGTCATCTGTTTTCTGGCCACCTCGTGCTGGGGGTGTGACGTCAGACCCGGGTATCTCACGCGCTGGACCTGTTGAAGATGACTCCATTGCATAAGCTTGTTAAAAAAAAAAGAAGCAACACATTTTTTTTTACTAACGGACGGACGCATGTTAAATAAACCAGGAGTGATCTCCCCTAAACTTTCTCGAATATTCCTATATAATTCGGAATTAGTACTTCCGTTCAACGGAAATTACTCAAAATTTGAAAGAAGGTAGAGAATTAGATCTTTTACTTACATGTGAAATTTCATTTATCTATCTCAAATAGTACTCAAGTTATAGGCCTTTGAAAAATTCAAAGTAGAAAAAGTACCTTTCCGGTTATCGGAAATCGCTCAAAAGTTGATCAGGATCTACGATTTTGATAAAATACTTATATATAAAATTTCATCAACCTAGCTGTAACGGTACTCAAGTTATCGTGTTTACACACACAGACACACAGACACACAGACATATGGACAAGATTGCAAAATTATGTTTTTCCGTATCAGTGAGGTGTAAAACGTCGAGATTTGTAAAAATCTCGATTTTTTTTTTTTGCACGATTACAAGACTTTCTCCATACTTCGTATATACGAGAAAGTAAAAACAGAATTGTAAATGACAATGACTAGGGACAGACATTATTGCATCGATGTGGGTGTTACCTTCAAGGTAAGATTAGGCTCAGGGCTCAGGTTTGGATTATAGTTGGTACAAGGGTTGTTGAAAGCGATGGTGGCAAAACAAAAGTACCCTCGAATACGACGAATACGAGTACAAATACATTCAAATAGCATCTTCTTTATTTACTTTTAAATTATCTCTCTTATTTAACATAATTACCTCCCATCTAGACAATCTCTAAGTGAATTATCTCCCATATTGAGAGCCTATAACTAAATTACCTCCCATCTGTACAATCTCTAAGAAAACTACCTTTGGGTGCTGCTCCAGGTACGTGGCCACCTTCATGGCGTTCTCGCTGATTCTCTCCATCCTCAGGGACAAAGTTTTCAGCCCTCTCAGTAGCAGGCTGGCATCGTGGGGGGACTGGAATATAAAATTATTTAGTGTCGTGTGTGGGTGTAGAGGGGGGGGGCGGGGCGGTGAGGGGGACATTTTAATATAGGCTGGCTTTATTGGGGGAGTGTGACTGGAACATACACACATAATAATATAGGCTGGCGTTGTGGGGGGGGGGGGATGGAAATTTATAATTATTTTAATTGTCTTTTGTGGGAGGGGGGGGGGATATTTTAATATATGTTGGCGTCAGGGACGGACTGGAACATACGGACATTGTAATAAGTACTGGCTTTATATGGTGGAGGGCGGCTAAAAAATCTCAAGATTTTATCACTAGCAATCTAGGGGAAGTAATCCAACATTTATTCCAACTTTTAAAACTTAACAGGGTCTGATTTAATACTAAAATTTGGAAAGGGCGATTGTTTACGAAAATAAAAAAAATATAAGTTAATTATTAAAACCTTAAGGTTTTGAGTGAGCGAATCAAAATACATTTGTGCTACGGTATTATTGTAACGGCAGAAGATAATCTACATTTAAATGTTCCGCAACTCACAAGCATGTTCCCGAATGTTCCCTGGATGAGCTTCAAGATCCGCCACTGCTCTACAGTTCGTGTCGTCACACACCCACCTATCAGATCAGAGTGGCCGCCCATGTATTTAGTGCTGAGATCAAGAAATTGTTTTTATTATTTACATTCAGGGTTGGTCTGGAATATAGCTCTCTAGTCGGGGTTGGCTAAGGACTAGCACTATAGTCGGATTGGCTAAGGTCTAGCTCTACAGTGGGTTGGCTAAGGTCTAGCTCTACAGTGGGTTGGCTAAGGTCTAGCTCTACAGAGGGTTCGCTATGGTCTAGTTCTAAAGAGGGTTGGCTATGGTCTACCTCTACAGAGGGTTGGCTATGGTCTAGCTCTACAGAGGGTTGGCTATTAAAAAGTTTTTAATCGCACATATACATCAGGAAACATGAAGGGCCTAGTATCTACTTCATAAATAGGCAACTGGAGTGTCGAAAGTCTGGTGAAATTTTTATTTTATTTAGCTCAACTTTACTTTATCTTTAGAGACCTAATCTTGGCCATTATTGTTTAGCCATACCATGCTTATGGTGTGCACCATGTGTGCGACATGTACACAGTGTACGTGTGCATGTGTACCATGTAGATGTCCAAAGTGTACCATGCATATGTGTATCTTGTGCATGTGTGCCATTTATACTGTGTGTACTATATATACCGTGTGTATGTGTGTCATTTATAGTTTGTGTGTACTATATGTACCGTGTGTATGTGTGCCATTTATACTGTGTACTATATGTACCGTGTGTATGTGTGCCATTTATAGTTTGTGTGTACTATATGTACCCTGTGTATGTGTGCCATTTATAGTTTGTGTGTACTATATGTACCCTGTGTATGTGTGCCATTTATACTGTGTGTACTATATGTACCGTGTGTATGTGTGACATTTATAGTTTGTGTGTACTATATGTACCCTGTGTATGTGTGACATTAAACTGTGTGTACTATATGTACCGTGTGTATGTGTGCCATTTATACTGTGTGTACTATATGTACCCTGTGTATGTGTGCCATTTATACTGTGTGTACTATATGTACCATGTGAATGTGTGCCATTTATACTGTGTACTATATGTACCGTGTGTATGTGTGCCATGTATACTGTGTGTACCATGCGTATGTGTACCATGTGAATGTGTGCCATTTGTATTGTGTACTGTGTGTACCATGTGCATGTGTACTGTGTGTACCATGTGCATGTGTACAGTGTGTACCGAGTGTACATCCTGTCAGTACTCACCTGCTGTGGACGGAGAAGTCGATGCCCAGGGGCATAAAGTGCTGCAGGGCCGGGCTGCCAAAAGTCCCGTCCACAGCTACTAGAATGTTCTTTGATTTGGCCAGCTGGGTCAGACCTTCTACGTCAACTACGTAGATATCTGGGTTACAGGGAGTCTCAATCCACAACATCTGGGGACAGTATAGATATCTGGGTTACAGGGAGTCTCAATCCACAGCATCTGGGGACAGTATAGATATCTGGGTTACAGGGAGTCTCAATCCACAGCATCTGGGGACAGTATAGATATCTGGGTTACAGGGGGTCTCAATCCACAACACCTGGGGACAGTATAGATATCTGGGTTACAGGGGGTCTCAATCCACAGCATCTGGGGACAATATAGATATCTGGGTTACAGGGAGTCTCAATCCATCTGGGGACAGTATAGATATCTGGGTTACAGGGGGTCTCAATCCACAACATCTGGAGACAGTATAGATATCTGGGTTACAGGGGGTCTCAATCCACAGCATCTGGGGACAATATAGATATCTGGGTTACAGGGAGTCTCAATCCATCTGGGGACAGTATAGATATCTGGGTTACAGAGGGTCTCAATCCACAGCATCTTGGGACAGTATAGATATCTGGGTTACAGGGGGTCTCAATCCACAGCATCTTGGGACAGTATAGATATCTGGGTTACAGGGGGTCTCAATCCACAGCATCTTGGGACAGTATAGATATCTGGGTTACAGGGGGTCTCAATCCACAACATCTGGGGACAGTATAGATATCTGGGTTACAGGGGGTCTCAATCCACAACATCTGGAGACAGTATAGATATCTGGGTTACAAGGGTCTCAATCTGGGGACAGTATAGATATCTGGGTTACAGGGAGTCTCAATCTGGGGACAGTATAGATATCTGGGAAATGGACATGTCTAAACGTGTGCGACAACAACGATATTGGCATAGCTGTAAAGGTTATTACAAACTCACCTTTGTGTTGTCCTTGATGTGTTTTAACTCACCTTTGTGTTGTCCTTCATGTGTTTTAACTCACCTTTGTGTTGTCCTTGATGTGTTTTGTCTCACCTTTGTGTTGTCCTTGATGTGTTTTGTCTCACCTTTGTGTTGTCCTTCATGTGTTTTGTCTCACCTTTGTGTTGTCCTTGATGTGTTTTAACTCACCTTTGTGTTGTCCTTGATGTGTTTTGTCTCACCTTTGTGTTGTCCTTGATGTGTTTTAACTCACCTTTGTGTTGTCCTTGATGTGTTTTAACTCACCTTTGTGTTGTCCTTCATGTGTTTGGACACCGCCTCCACAGATATGTCCTTGATGTGTTTTGTCTCACCTTTGTGTTGTCCTTCATGTGTTTTGTCTCACCTTTGTGCTGTCCTTCATGTGTTTTAACTCACCTTTGTGTTGTCCTTGATGTGTTTTGTCTCACCTTTGTGTTGTCCTTGATGTGTTTTGTCTCACCTTTGTGTTGTCCTTGATGTGTTTTGTCTCACCTTTGTGTTGTCTTTGATGTGTTTTGACACCGCCTCCACAGATATATCCTTGACCGCCGTCAGCTCCACGCCGTAGGAGCTGTTGAGAAACTTGAGGGCAGTGAGGGTCCCTGGGTACACGGGTATCTGGTGGATCTGGTGGAGTAGGTGGAGTCTGTTAGTGGTGGATGGTAATGGAAGGTGGTGGATGGTGGATGCTGGTGATGGATGCTGGTGGATGATGGATGCTGGTGGATGCTGGTGGATGGTGGTGGATCGTGGTGGGTGGTGGTGAATCGTGGTGGATCGTGGTGGATGGTGGTGGATAATGGTGGATGGTGGTGGATGGTGGTGGATGGTGGTGGATGGTGGTGGATGGTGGGTTGTAGATGATGTGTAGTGGACGGTGAGCGGCAGGTGTGATGGATTGATGGGTAGTGGTGGGGAATATCTGTGATATAGTGTGATTTGATGTTGTGGTAATAGTGGAGTCGATTATGGAATCCGCAAGGATCAAGAGAGACAAAAAAAATGTCGCTGAGAAATTGAAAAAGGAAGGACGTTGTATTCGATGTATGCTTTTATGGGAGTTTAAAAAGGCTAAGAAGAACAACTCAGTCAACTAAGTATAATAAGCTTATTCATCAATGTATAATGAGCGTATTGATCAAAGTATAATGAGCTTATTCATCAAAGTATAATGAGCTTATTCATCAAAGTATAATGAGCTTATTCATCAAAGTATAATGAGCTTATTCATCAAAGTATAATGAGCTTATTCATCAAAGTATAATGAGCTTATTCATCAAAGTATAATGAGCTTATTCATCAAAGTATAATGAGCTTATTCATAAATGTATATTTAGCAGTGACTTACCACGTGATCGCCTGACTTAAGAAACCCAAGCATCACTGATGTAATGGCCGCCATGCCGCTGCTGAAGGTCAATGACCCCGCCCCTCTCTCTAAACCGTTGATGACAGCCTCAGCCGTCTCTGTGGTGGGGTTGGCCAGCCTGGAGTAGATGGGTGCGCCCTACAATAAGATAATGGGAGTAGATGGGGGCGTCTTACTATAAGATAATGGGGGTAGATAGGGCGCCCTACAATAAGATAATGGGTGTATATGGGGCGCCCTACAATAAGATAATGGGAATAGATGGGGCGCCCTACAATAAGATAATGGGAGTATATGGGGCGCCCTATAATAAGATAATGGGAGTAGATGGGGCGCCCTACAATTAGATAATGGGAGTAGGTGGGGGCGCCCTACAATAAGATAATGAGGGTAGATTGGGGCGCTCTGTAATAACATAAAAGATATTTTATAGAGAAAATTTTGCTAAAATTTTGTGTTCACCGATTTTTATTTTTGTATTATTTTATTCAACTTTGCTTTTAAAATTTAGTATAGCCACCTTTTTAAACCCAGTGACCTACTACACTGACTCCAATGTGGACCAAGTACCGGACCAGCCGTGTGAGAACAATCAACTTGATGTGAATCTGCCATGTCATTATGTCTAATGTCATTTCTCCTCACGCATTTTACCAATGTTATATATAAGCTATAAATGTTATGAGATAGTGCGAGTTGGAATGCCAGTACAGATATGTATTGTGTACTCTAAGCACACCAAAAACCTCCGTGTCGCTGGGTAGCGGGACAGTAGACCTTAAATGCTAACACACAATAGAGTCGGGTGGTTAACGTGGAGTCTGTCTTGGTTAGAACTGTCACAGCGCATTTTGTTTAATTTAATGCCGTGGATTTGCTTTACGCTTCCTTTAAAAAAAAAAACTTGCATCCGTAGGGTAGGGTCTAAAATCCTTTGGATAACTTAGTAATCACTTATTACTGCGGCTCAAAGTTTAAATGACGCAATTTTTGATGAGATTAGGCGTCAGTTTGATGTTCAGCGGAACGCCGTGGTCGAGTAGTCGAGCCAACGTTTACCGAGCTAAAATATTAGTTAGGCCACTCCAGTCTTTGATGGGTACCAGGCTCAAGTGAGGGGAAATCTATTCAGTACGGTGTTTCAGTCATCCCTTTTCGGGGAGGGGCAATTTCCCCATACACCCCCGTACCCCCGCCTGTACATATACTCTAGACCTAAACTTAACCCTAGCACTAACCACCAGGACTTCTTCCATCTCCTTGACGATATTCTGACTGATCTTTGCCCTAAACCAAGGATCGGTAACCTTTTGAGGCGGGAGAGCCAAAAGTTACAATTTACAAAATCTCCCAATTTCGAAAGAGCCACTCACATTTTTTTGTTTTCAATCCCTACCCAATTTAGAAGCTAATAACTAAAGCAGCCCAAGCAGCGGTCAGCATACGCTCTACTCCACCTATTTTTAGTGTTTTTATCTTGTTTAAAGTTTTTTTTAATGGGTTATAAAAACAAATTAATATAATTATTATGGAACTGGCGAGCCGCATCATGACATCAAAAGAGCCGCATGCGGCTTGTAAGCCGCAGGTTGCCGACCCCTGCCCAAGACCTAACCCTAACCCTAGCGCTAACCACCACCCCTACCTCTTTCAGCCCATCCAGGCAGTCTTCCATCTCCTTGACCACGTACGTGCTGGAGTGATAGATCGGGATGACCAGTGGCTCAGTGACCGGACCTTTAGGCTCCAGCTTGGCCGACACCAGGACGGTTGATGGTCTGACGTCATCGAGGCTCAGGCCACTCACCCCGTCGTCGTAGTTGGACTTGGCTGGGTCGGATCGGATACTGATTCGGCTGATGGGAAAATGTACAGGCTGGTGAACATTAGAATCGAATGTTGTAGGGGTCGGCGTGGTCGAGTCGGTAAAGCTCATGGCTGATAAATTCGATATGGCTCGATCCCTCCCAACATTAAAAATTAAGAACGAAGAGGAAGAAGAAGAAGACTGTTGTAAATAATCAACGCTTGAACAATTCTTTAACAACAATCAGAACTAGAGTTATTCGGGGTGAGGTATAGTTGTATGAGTTTATTTGCAGACAGGATTGTTTACTATTCATTGCTTTTGGTAACGCCCTAACGGTAGAGAGCTAGACTGCTAACCCGAAAGTCTCGAGTTCGAATCTGGGTTCAAGGCAGTAAAACGTCCCTGAGTCCACCCAGCTCTGATGGGTACCTAACTCACGTTTGAGAAAGTAAAGGCGGCTGGGCTTAGTGCTGACAACACTATCATTCATTTGCCAAGGTGACAGCGTGCTAAAGAGAAAAGTTTATATCGAGCATCTTTTCGATGGGGCTCAGCCCCCCCCCCCCCCGAAATATAATTTTTCCAGTGTCCGCCCATCCCATCCCCCACCCCCACACCGAAAATTTCAAATGCCCCAACGTAGAAAAAAACGTCTGAAAGAAACACTGAATGAATGGCGTGAAACTGATGATATTAGAGAGCTTTAACAGAAGTTCTATGTTCCTCAATATGTTTTTCTTGAGTTATATGTTCAAAAATTTACCGACCATACTGTGTTGTTAGCGTGTAATGAAGAAACAGAAAATGGTCAATATAAGCTACATCAATAGAAGATTTACTTCCACGAGCATGCTCTACAATCCGAGGAAATAAATGAATAAATAGTTGCAGAACAAGCTTAAAAGATTACAAATAGATTATGCTGCAGAACGTGTTTACCGTTTACAAACAAAATAGATTGAAGAACATTTTTAAATGTTGACAAACAAAATAATTTGGACCAAATGTTGAAAGATTTATACATACACACAAATTGTTGCAGAACATGTTTAAAGGTTTACAAAAAATTATATTGCAGAACATAGTTAAACAATAGTATGTTGCAAAACATGTTTAACAGTTTAAAAACAAAATATGTTTCAGAACAAGGTTAAAAAAATGTATGAATATACTTTACTTGAAGTCAGACATGTCTAAGACTTGCGTGGTTAGATCAACGTTTAACAATCTGCGGTATATGGCCAATCTATCCTAGAAAAATCCTTCCCGTCCCTAGAATCACCGTCTGTCTGACACACTGAACACACTGACCTGACACGGTACACATCTGTAAGATATGACCCCAGATCTTACACATCTACAGCCAGCGTGACCTTAACCTAGATAGATACGCCATCTGTGACCTGCCTGGATTCAACTGTAATGTGAGTTCATTTTTTTTTCTTGTGTTGTCTGACGCCAGGAAATATTAACCTCACTGCGCATGCCTGCATGCAGTGTACAGAAAGCAAAATTCGAACCAGGTAGTAGGTGAAGTAGAGTTCACCTGTTGTTTCAGTGACCTCAGCATTTGGAGAGATGGTGAGGTCAATGCAGTCAGTTTACACCACTGGTTAAATTGACCCCGCTTTCCTATATCGCTAATTTAGTTTCTATTTATGCAGACCGGCATTTTCCATTAAACCCGAAGCGTGTCTGAAAGTTACACGGTTCGGCTAAATGAGCAGGTGAAGTAGAGTTTTTGTTAACATGACTTTCTGTCACCGGCTTAAACAACGTGTACCGAGACAGTCATTGTGTGAATGAACGTGCTTCAACCCCCCCCCTCCCCACCACCACCACCACCACCACCACCACACCATGCTATTCCAGCATCTTCAAGGTTGACTTTTTTTCCAAGTCCGTTTTCTTATGTTGCCCCCTACTGTAGGTCAATTTTAGTGTTTGTTTAGCAGTCTGTCCAAAAAGACCAAACTCCTTATGCCTTGTCGTTTGTCTGCACATCTCAACAGGACCTGCATCTGTATTTTTGCCTAACCAATATATTTTCTAAACTGCTTTCAGGATTTATTTTAAAAGTCGCGTAGAATATTAGTTGATGCATTAGCTCATCTCCGTGTTCCTAAGTGAAATCGCACACAAAAGTTTGTATACTCAAACTGAAGTTTATGAGATCTGTATTTCTTTGCCGTGCAGTTGAGGTCTTCACTCTTGTCTCATGTTAAATACATACCGTGCTGTGTTCATTCTTGCCTGAATGCCTTTGTCAGTAGCATCGTCATTTGACACTACACTTGTAACATAGGTTAGATACGCGAATACGCGATTATATATATATATATATATATATATATATATATATATATATATATATATATATATATATATATATATGCATAGCGGGTGATGTGTGATTTGTTTGTTACACCTATTAGATCGGGGGATACTTGCTGGTAAGTTGCAGGGGAATTCTTTCTTTCAAAGTTTGCTGTTCACTCTCTTCTTGTCTGGAAAATTAGAGTCATCTCAATAATCGATTTTAAAGGGAACCAAAACTGACCTAACCAAACCGTCTTTAGTAACTGATATATGAAGAGGCTTATTGAAATACCTGCTAAGCGTTGGCTTTTTGAAAAAAAATACGTTATAATTCTAGCTTTCAGTATAAAGGGGTAATTTAAGTAAAAATCTAATTTTGTTCAGAAAGTTAAACATTTAGCAATCACCCTTCATATCATGTACATGTTCCTACATCAGGTAAAATTGTATCCACACCATTATGATCAAAGTAACATCTTTTTGTAAGTTAAGAATGCCTTTAATTGAATAAGCGAACACACACAACAGACGCTGTAAATTACTTGTCTGAGGCCAAAAGAAAAAAGAAAAAAAGAAAAAAAAATTGAAAATTGTGAAGAGGTCTTATAGCAGAGATAAAATAAAACAGATTTTCATAAAACAGACTTTAATTGAAAATTGTATAAATTCCCAAACACCGGGGAAAGAGCAGGGTATTATATGATGGTTAACAAGAACCTGTCATGGCCGTTTATAAATAACATTTACCTCAAATGCCAGTGCACGGTTTGGCCGGCACGGCTAGTATGTGTATGTGTGTGTATGTGTGTGTGCGTGTGGGGGGGGGGGGGGGGAATGTTAATACAATTATGTATTTAGAAAAAATATTTCCCCTGAAACGGAACAGATACACAGAAAATGTACAAGGGAAACAACCTCTAGATAAGTCCCCAAATATCCTTAAAAATAGAGAGGAATTAAAAGTCAACAAAATTTGACGAGTGAATAACTAAATATTATAATATAAAATACAAAAATTAAAAGTTTTTTACAATTAATTGTCTTTTTATAAACTTTATAGACACTAGATTAATAATTTTGCTCTAATTTAAAAAATGTATACGGTATTGTTTCAAAAAATATAATTTGTATAATATTGAAAAAGCTATTTATAACACGTTTAGGTTTACTTGTTGATTTGTTTTGATGTTTAACTAATACTTAACTACGTAATGCCCCCCTCCAACATCTTCCCCCCCCCCCCTCCCAACACCACCCTCCGTTCCCTCAATCACTCAACCGCTACAGAATTCAACCTCACCGACTGAGACACACTTCTCTGATTTTTCTGAAAAATTAATGATCCACACTAACGGTTTTCCAATACGGAGATAGCCAAAGAAAAGTGCTAAGAAGGCAGAAAATTTTATCAGTAAAATACAATAAACAAGTTTATAGCCATTGCTTTAATTTGTATTATACAAATTTTTCGTTACAAATATTCCCGGTGTATCAATTATTGGATGTTTCTAGTGCTCTGCTGATATGGAAGTTTGAATCCGGAAAGTTTTGATGATGTAATGGGTTGAAACAAACCCGCGTCGATCTATGTTGTGGTGTGGCAGGGACCTCCAGAGTCGGAGTTTTTGTGCTAAGGTTTGTTTGTGACGATATAAGCACATGAAACAGGAAAACAGCATCAGACTTGAGATTGACACAAGTCTAGTTGCCAGGGGCGGAGTTTTTGTGCTAAAGGTTTGTTTGTGACGATATAAGCACATGAAACAGGAAAACAGCATCAGACTTGAGATTGACACAAGTCTAGTTGCCAGGGGCGGAGTTTTTGTGCTAAAGGTTTGTTTGTGACGATATAAGCACAAGAAACATAAAAACAGCATCAGACTTGAGATTGACACAAGTCTAGTAGCCAGCGATGGAGTTTTGTGCAAAAGGTTTGTTTGTGACGATATAAGCACATGAAACAGGAAAACAGCATCAGACTTGAGATTGATACAAGTCTAGTAGCCAGAGATGGAGTTTTTGTGCTAAAGGTTTGTTTGTGACGATATAAGCACAAGAAACAGGAAAACAGCATCAGACTTGAGAATGACTCAAGTCCAGTTGCCAGAGATGGAGGTTTTGTGCTAAGGTTTGTTTGTGACGATATAAGCACATGAAACAGGAAAACAGCATCAGACTTGAGATTGACACAAGTCTAGTTGCCTGAGATGGAGTTTTTGTGCTAAAGGTTTGTTTGTGACGATATAAGCACAAGAAACATAAAAACAGCATCAGACTTGAGATTGACAAGTCTAGTAGCCAGAGATGGAGTTTTGTGCTAAAGGTTTGTTTGTGACGATATAAGCACAAGAAACATAAAAACAGCATCAGACTTGAGATTGACAAGTCTAGTAGCCAGAGATGGAGTTTTGTGCTCAAGGTTTGTTTGTGAGATGAAGATATGAAGCATGTTTATTTATCAAAAATTCTTTATAGAAAATTATAGTTTTTAAGTAAATCAACCAAGATAACATGTAAGCAGAGGCGTAGCGACCTTTCCCGGCGCCCGGGGACAAACTTTCGATTTGCACCCCCCTCCTCGAACTTTTCATTTGCACCTCCCCCCTCAAACTTTCAATTTGGCGCCCCCCCCCCCCTCAGGTTGGCGCCCGGGGACATATGTCCCGCCCCCCCCCCCCCTCGCTACGCCTCTGCATTTAAGAATCTTCTGAGAATATAAATTAAAATCCTTCTTAGGGATCGATATAGGGCTAAAGATGTGTTTGTTTATAGACAGTAAACCATTAAAATGGAAAATAACATTAGGTTTGGGACTGACACAAGGCAGGTTCTTACGATGAACCCGGAATATTTAAGGGCGCACTGCTAAATGCCTGAAATTGAGTTTAAAACTTAAAGTCAACAACATTTTTACATAAATTATGAAATATAAATTAACAATTTATCGGTAGTCTCCTGAGCTAGAAGCAAAATTAACATTAAAATAAACGTATTTACAAACGTAGTGAAATGTGGGGACATCATCTCAGGCTATTGAACGCGAACAATTATTTCGTTATTTGCGTCATTAATTATTTCCCATACACAAAAATCGAAATAACCAGGGGAAACAACCTATTAATTATGTTTCAAAACATCCATGAAACATAAAAAGAAATTAAATAATAACAAAATAAAACATTAAAACCACTGAATAGTTTTCATTAAAACAATCAATTAGCACAATTAACTTATAAAAACAAATTGATTGAAATATTAATAATTGATCCAAAAAACCGAAATGTTAAGCCCATTCTGTACAATCTCAACAAAAATAATCTAAGGTCGGTTAGGTCCGTTAGGTTTCAGTAACCTTGTTGTATCTGTCAGCTGTTTATAATATTTACCAAATGAATTATCTACATGTATCAGGGGTCGGCAAACTTTTCAGACAGAAGAGCCAAAAGTTACAATTTACAAAATTTGCAAGCCTTTAAAGAGCCACTAACATTTTTATTTTAATATTATGATCTTTGATTAGGATTAGGTTTATATATATACATATATATATATATATATATATATATATATATATATATATATATATATATATATATATATATATATATATATATATATATATATATATCAATGTATGTAAGTGTGTGTGTGTCTGTCTTTTATTCATTACTATACCTTTCATCATCCGATCGCCATGAAACTTTAGGAAGCTGTTGAGAATACTCATGGGGAGGTATTTGCGAAAATAAAATGTCAAATTCGCAAATAGAATAGCGAGTGTTTATTGTTTATATTTATTATTATACTAGATAAATGGCCCGTTGAGGAAGGGTACAACGGGCGCTAGGCTGATAGTGCTGTCTCTTTTCTCTAAACTAAAACCATCCCACCCCCCACACACACACCCCCACCCCCACCCCCCACACACACCTCCACCCCCCACACACCACCCACCCCCACCCCCTCACACACCACCCCCACCCCCACACACCACCCCCCAACCACCCCCACCCACCCCCACCCCCCCACCCACCCCCACCCCCACCCCCCCACACACACCTCCACCCCCCCACACACCACCCACCCCCACCCCCTCACACACCACCCCCACCCCCCACACACCACCCCCCAACCACCCCCACCCACCCCCACCCACCCCCACCCCCACACACACCACCCCCACCCCGACTGGTGTCGCGCTTAGCCACTACGCGAAGAATTGCATGAAAGAAATTGCGAGAAAACCACTTTTTAGATTAGACACATTAATTAGGTGGTAATTTTATTATAGAGTATCGATGAGGAAACCACCCTACCCCACCCCCCCACACACACACCTCCACACACCACCCACCCCCCCCCCCCACCACCCACACACCACCCCCCACACCCCCGCACCCCCCCCCCCCCCCCGCCACCCCCCCACACCCCACCCCCCACTCTCAAAAAAATCATGTCTACCGTCCCATTCAACGAAATATAATTATATACTTTTTCCAGTGTCCGCCCCCCTTCCCGAAAATTCTACCCCCGTCCCCGAAAATTTCAATTACCCCCACCCCTCTCCGGGGAGGAAAAAGTCTGAAAGAAACACTGGTGTCGCGCTTAGCCACTACCCGAAGAATTGCATTAAAGAAATTGCAAGAAAACCACTTTTTAGATTAGAAACATTAATTAGGCGGTAATTTTATTATAGAGTATCGATGAAGAAATTTCTTTTGAGTTGGGGAGGGGGGGGGGCTCAGACGTTCCTACGCGTGGGGTGGGGCTTCGCCCCTACCCGAAGAATTGTATGCAAGAAACTCTTCACGCAAACCATTTAGATTAGACAACATTTCCTTTTTATTCAATGTTAACGCGAAAATCAATGACGTCATATAACTGTGAGCACTCTCTGGGTTTGAGATTATTTTCTACTCTATGCTAAATGTGTCGACGTCATACTTCGTCTTTCGTTTCACTGTGAGAGTTTTTAAATTGCTTGTGTTTTCTCTAGAGCGTTCTTGTCAGATAGAATTTTTTCTTATGTTTTCTCTAGAGCGTTCTTGTCAGACAGAGCGTTCTTGTCAGATAGATAGATACATACACAGACAGCGAAACTATTATTATAGATCGTTCATTACCGAGTGTTGCAGACTAATATTTTTATGACTTTCAAGAATAAAATAAAATAATTATTAATATTTGTGCGTAGAGCTGAAGAGCCGCACCTCGACATCAAAAGAGCCGCATGCGGCTCGCGAGCCGCAGGTTGCCGACCCCTGACATATATCAATCTCTTCATGGGGACCATGCGAGACACCACGTAAACGCAAGCCGTTACTCCCCCGCTCTCTAGACAAACAGTTACCATCCCCACCATTTTGGTGAGCCTAGGTTCACCCCGAATGTTTACAATCGTAGAGCTGGGTCGAATTAGTAACGGGTATTAGGGGCAGCTAATTTAGCTTTTAAGCGTTTTGAAAGAAGTAAGAAATTCTGCTTGATATTTTCATTGTCGTCCGTAAACTATCGTCACTGAAGGCTGCTTTCGCGGCGGCGGGGGTGGGGGGGGGGGGGGGTAGTGTGGAAGGAAGGGTAGAGTCGAATTCACTAACTATGAAGTACTGAAAAGTAGAAAATAAAACAAATAGAGGCGAATGATTCGCCGCGGGTCAGCTCGTTATTACTATTTTAAATGTTTAGATAATTGCGGGAGGTCTGCTAAGATATAGATGTTTGAAAGGGAAGAATGTTTGATTTGATGCGTCTTATTGTAATCAACATAACATTCCGGTTGCTTAAAACTTTTAAAATTTTAATTTTCTGTAATCCCATTTTTATTTCAGCTCTACTTAAAAGCCAAACTCCCCTCAGCCCACGACCCCGATGGGAAAAAAATCCCTCGAAACATCATTTAATTACACATTTGCATTTTCAGGGTTTTTATATAAAATAAAATTGTAATTAGACGTTTTGTATTAGATCTATGTATAAATAAACCATCTTAAATGAATGAAAGTATGCTACATTTCAGAAAGTAGTATTACTGACGCTGTAAATTACATGTTTGAGGAAAAAAAAGAAAAAAAGATAATTATACAAGAACGAAATGAAATAATATTTGACAGTCTAACATTAAAAATAGTCAGATCATTGCGATTGTGGCTCTAATAAAGCTCTAGTTCTGATAAGAATCTTACACACAACAGACTCGCCAAAATAGTACTCGTTAACTTTGTGTACGTCCATTTGACATGTTTACTAGATTCAGTTCAACACAAAACTACTACATTATTACAAAGTTATTACAACAACATTATTACAACATGATTATAACAACATCATTACAATAGTACTACAATACTACAACATCATTATAACAACATCATTACAACATTACTACAAAATTATTTCACCAACATTGTTATAACAGTACTACAACAGTACTACACCTTTATAACAACATTATTACATCATTACTACTTTGCTACAACATTATTTCAATAATACTACTACACTACTACAACATTATTACAACATTACTACATTATTACTACAACATTACTATAATATTACTACACCATTACTACAAAATTATTACACCATTACTACAACAGTATTACAACATTACTATAACATGACTACAATATTACTACAACATTACTGCACCATTATTACAAAACAAATGGACATCGAGTGTTGTATGATAGCTGATGACTCGGTCTAATTAACTCCCGTTTATAACCCGTGGATCCAGGACAGTTTTAGAGAGGGCCTGTTCGAAGTCTTTGATTAGATCCTCGGCGTCCTCTATACCAATGCTGAGGATATAAAGGACAGAAATAGATTGTGACTGGGTAAATATTTCACCAGTGCAGAAAACACTTAGTCATCAAATACACACACAGTTACACACAATAACACCATAAGATATTGAAGACACACGCCTACACTCAACTACTCCTACTTTCACACAGCTACCCAAACCAACTACACACACCTATACACAACAACTCCACACACCTACACACAACTACCATACCTTCACACAGCTACCCAAACCAACTACACACACCTACACACAACAACTCCACACACCTACACACAACTACCATACCTTCACACAGCTACCCAAACCAACTACACACACCTACACACAACAACTCCACACACCTACACACAACAACGCCACACACAAACACCATACGATATTGAAATTGAAGACACACCTACACTCAACTACACATACCAACACTCAACTATCCAAAACAATTACACACAAACTACAGCTAGATGCAACAGAAACACCACAGCTACACACAACGACAATCGACGACACACACAAACTACACACACACACACACAAATTACACATAAAAACAACACACAATAGCACACAAATACTACACGGTCGCTTATAAGGTCTACAAAAATTTGACTTTGACGACTTACATCCATATACACAGACACTTCCACACAACTACACACAGCTACACGCAACAACTTCTCACACCTACATAAGACAATTACACACACCTACATACAACACCTACACACACCTGCATAAGACAATTACACACGCCTACACACAACGCCTACACACCTAAACGCAACAACTACACACACCGACACACACCAACTATACACACCTACACAAGACAACTACACACACCTCCACCCAACACATACACACACCTACACAAATCTACACACACCTACATAAGACAACTACACACACCTACACACAACAACAACACACACCTACACACAACAACACACACCTACACACAACACCTACACACGACTATCACACATCAGTAATAACAAGTACGCCTGTGTACCTGATCCTTAGCATGCCGGGGGTGATACCACTATCACGTGTCTCCTCTGGGGTCATCAGGTATTGCCCGTGGGTCATGCTGAACGGGTGCTCCACCAAACTCTCGACCCCACCCAGCGATACAGCGAGTCGCACGATCCGAAGGTTCTAGAATCCATAGGAATAAGGTTCACACACAACCAACAGAACTGAACTGACACACATATTATATACTTTATTCCCACAGAACACACGTATTAAATAATTGGTTTCACACAGAATACATATATAATATACTTGGATTCACACATAGCATGCATATTTCATACTTAAATTCACACGTAGCACATATATTATATTCTTAAATTCACATATAAAACACACATATTATACACTTGGATTCACATATAACACATCAAATACTTAAATTCACACATAACACACATATTATATACAACAAAGCTGGGTTAGGTGAAAACAATCACATATCGCCATACAATAAAAACACAGGCACCTTCTGTCCCTTGTCATATTCCAATCTTTTATAAATACAACTTGTATTTATTCTCTTTATCGAATTTAATTAATTACCTGCACCAAATTAATTTATTCCATAAAAATCCATAAAGGTTTACCAACTTAACGTTTACCTAGTTTTACCATAGACAAAAATTGTTTTTAATGACACTCTGAACAAGCCTATACACACTACATCAGTCTCTGAAAATGGTACAATTTATACTACTGGTGTTTCTTTCTGTCATTTCTCCGTTTGGAGTTGGGGGGGGGGGGTTGAGAAGGGGGCGGCACTGCCCAAAAACATCCACCACCATTCCCCCACCCTCACCCCGGATGATGAAATAGAATTGTAAATGTAACTTAATTTAAACAGACAATATATATAACACGACTTCCTCACCACACCCCCACTACCATCTCCAGAAAAAATGACCTGAAAGAAACCCAATCTAACTGGACACAAACCCCTACCTCCGCCACTGTGCGACTTTCAGCTTCTCCGCCTCTGATTTCAGCCATGATCATCCCACTGTAGGCTGACATTTGCCGCTGAGCTATCTTGTGCTGGGGGTGGGAGGGGAGGCCAGGGTAGCTAACTCTCTTCACCTGTAGAATGGGAGACAACTCATGTCACCATTGAGGTCACCATACACGTATCAGATAGTATCAGATATATCGGTCAGATATGGCAGATTTTTGAAGACGATAACCAAAAGTGAAGTATGCTATAAAAAATCTATTCAACTACTTTAACTAATTCGAAAATTAATTTTCAACCACGCGTGACGTCACTTGGTGGTGCAGATTCAACCGGACGACGCCTTAATTGCAATTACCTTAAGTCTAATCCCGTGTTGACCTGTGTTCATAACCTTTTAGATAATCTTTGCATACAATGGTAAATCGTATTAGATGAATATATCAGCACAAGTGGGAAAAGGTTCATTAAGATTAAAAACTGTGCGAAAATGTCGGTTAAACTTGAGAAGGCGAGGAATGGTTACATTTGCAACATGTTATTTGTTTACGTCATAATAAAAATATGTACAGATTCTCAATTATAATTTGTTTTGTTCTTTGCCCTTTTTTATTATTATATTTCAACAATAGCTGTAAAAATATTTATTTTGAGATTTTTTAAAAATATTTCCTTCATAAAACTAGATTTTGTACATCTCATTCGCAATGTAGCTTTATTTTTTTTTCTTCAAAAGCATAAGTTAACTAGTAAAATTTAAAAAAAAAAAGAAATAGAATTATATCATTTAAACCTTTCATAACTGTATGCACACATTGTCTACTTTTTAACATAAGTTATCTCCCATCTAGACAGTCTCGAGAAAAATTATCTCCCATTTATACTTTAAATTATCTACAATGTTGTTTTTTTTTTACAAAAAAAGATTATCTCCCATCTAGACAATCTCTAAGTGAATTATCTCCCATATTGAGAGCCTATAACTAAATTACCTCCCATCTAGACATTATCTAACTAAATTACCTCCCATCTTGACAGTATCTAACTAAATTACCTCCCATCTAAACAGTATCTATCTAAATTACCTCCCATCTGTACAATCTCTAACTAAATTACCTCCCATGTGTACAGTCTCTAAGAAAACTACCTTAGGGTGCTGCTCCAGGTACGTGGCCACCTTCATGGCGTTCTCGCTGATTCTCTCCATCCTCAGGGACAAAGTTTTCAGCCCTCTCAGTAGCAGGCTGGCGTCGTGGGGGGACTGGAATATACAATTGTTTTAAGTTTCGTTGTGTGTGTGTGGGGGGGGGGGGGCTAGGACTTACATTTACCTAAACAGTACATCAATGTTGAGTAATATTGTAAATGTAAAGTTCACTTTTGAACCTGACGGTCCATGTGGCAAGTAAATTAGAGTTTGCCTGTTTCCGTGACCTCGGCATATGAGGGGATAGTGGGGGGATAGTGAGGTCAGCACTATGCCCAGTCGCCTTTACTTTCCCTAATGTTAGATACTCCATAGAGCTGGGTGGACTCCGAACGTTCCACTGATTTAAACCCGGATTCGAACTCGAAACTATCTGGTTAGCAGTCTAGCGCTCTAACGTTAGACCACACCGTAATATTGTGCTATTTCTATACTTGTAATTGTATGTGCTTTTATGTGACAAGAATAGCAAACAACATACCAGCATGTTGCCTAGCAAACCTTGCATGTGTTTCAAGATCCGCCACTGCTCTACTGTCCGTGTCGTCACACACCCACCTATCAGATCAGAGTGGCCGCCCATATATTTCGTGCTGGAGAAGATTCATGTTGTATTTGTATGTTGTTTTTTTTATGTTCAAGCCAACTAACATACCAAACAACTTTCCTCTAGATCATAGGTTGCCAAAACAATTTCGAGTGGCGACCCATTCACCAGTGACCCCTTTACAGTTAAAAAAAAAATATTTCTGTTTGGTTTAGTTTACAAGTTGGAGACCCCTAAAAACCTTTCGCGACCCCAGGAGTACCCCATAGATTAGATCCAAAGATTAAAAAAGATAAATCTTAGAAGCACTGACCAACTGTGGACGGAGAAGTCGATACCAAGGGGCATAAAGTGCTGCAGGGCCGGGCTGCCAAAAGTCCCGTCCACAGCTACTAGAATGTTCTTTGATTTGGCCAGCTGCGTCAGACCTTCTACGTCAACTACGTAAATATCTGGGTTACATGGAGTCTCAATCCACAACATCTGGGGACAGTATAGATATCTGGGTTACAGGGGGTCTCAATCCATCTGGGGACAGTATAGATATCTGGGTTACAGGGAGTCTCAATCCACAGCATCTGGGGACAGTATAGATATCTGGGTTACAGGGAGTCTCAATCCACAGCATCTGGGGACAGTATAGATATCTGGGTTACAGGGAGTCTCAATCCACAACATCTGGGGACAGTATGGATATCTGGGTTACAGGGGGTCTCAATCCACAACATCTGGGGACAGTATAGATATCTGGGTTACAGGGATTCTAAATCTTCTGCAATTTGGGACGAAGTTAATGTCTGGATTACAGGTGGTCTCACTCCAGAGCATCTGAGGACAGCACAAACAAATTAACATTCGTCTCATTCGATTGCATCACGCCAGAAAAACATTAATTAGTGTTGTTCTCAACTTGCAATATTTCCTGGAGTAAGAAGGATTCAAATAACATTTAAAAGAGAATTTTAAAAAGTCCTTGAAATCCTATCACATACGAACACATTAGCACACGCGTATACACACATTAGCACACGCTTGTACACACATTAGCACACGCGTATACATACATTAGCACACGCTTGTACACACATTAGCACACGCTTGTACACACATTAGCACACGCTTGTACACACATTAGCACACGCTTGTACACACATTAGCACACGCTTGTACACACATTAGCACACGCTTGTACACACATTAGCACACGCTTGTACACACATTAGCACACGCTTGTACACACATTAGCACACGCTTGTACACATATTAGCACACCCGTGTAACACGAAGCGTCACCTTTGTGTTGGGCCGTATGTGACGTGTCACCTCCTCCACTGTCACGCTTGTGACAGTTGTCACCTCGAGGCTGAAAGAATCTTTCAACATTTTGAGAGCCGCTCCCGTGCCGGGGTACACTGGAATCTGCTGGATCTGAAAATAGACTGGATGTTTTTTTCTTGGTGTTGATAAAATTTAAATGGACGGTCTATTTTGGTGTTAGTAAATTAAATTTTCCTTTTCGTGGTCTTAGTAAATTAAATTTCCCTTTTGAACCTGACGGTCAATGGGGCAAGTGAATTAGAGTCTACCTATTTCTGTGACCTCGGCATTTCAAGAGATAGTTTGGTCAGCACTATACCTAGCAGCCTTTAATTTCCCTAAAGTGAGTTAGGTACCCATCAGAGCTGGGTGGACTCAGGGATGTTGTACTGACCTTAGCCCGGATTCGAGCTCGAGACTTAAGGGTTAGCAGTTTAACGCTCTACCACTAGGTCACGCAGTCCCATGTCTGATAATATAGGTAGGTCTATGGCAAATGTTCGATTCCTCGTAATATTGTGGTCTGCCTAGCTAGTTTTGCCCGAACAATTATTGTTTGGTGTTCATAATAAATAGTTTGTTTTTTATTTTATTTTATTGTTGTTGTTGTTTTTTTTTTATTTATTTTTTATGTGCTGTTACTGCTGTTAAAATATAAGATACAAACAGGTCAAATCTATTTTTATCTGGCCATTAAGCGTGAAAGGCTTTCTGTACTATTGTTTTGGTTATACTTATTTCAAACGATGCATAATTAAAACGAAACATTAAAAAAAAAAAGAAGCGACAGAATTCTGATTTAAACCGTATAAAATATGTAGGCTTCACGCCTTTGTCTGGCTCTAAATAAAATAACAATGGCCGTCTGACCTAGTTCCACTCACCACGTGATCACCAGACTTGAGAAATCCTAAGAGAACGGAAGTGGTAGCCGCCATTCCGCTGCTAAATGTGAGAGATCCCGCCCCCTTTTCAATGGCGTTGATGACGGCCTCGGTTGTTTCCGTGGTCGGGTTGGATAAGCGAGAATAGACGGACCCGCCCTGTGGGGACACATAGAGGGGTCATTTTATAGGGGTCTTTAGCGTTATATATCAACTAGTTTAAGCAGGGGGGTCGTATGATTTGGGTAGGGGAGGGCGTCGTATGATTGATGGGGGACGTCGTATGATTAGGGGGGCGTTGTACGATTGGTGGGGGTGGGGCGTTGTACGATTGGTGGGGGTGGGGCGTTGTATGATTGGTGAGGGTGGGGCGTTGCATGATTGGTGGGGGTGGGGCGTTGCATGATTGGTAACCCAAATGTCCCTAAGCGAATAAGGTTCATCAGCTTGAGACACCAAACCACCTCGGGTCGACAAAAATAATGTGGTAGGGATGGGGGGAGCGAGCACTAGTTAAAGTATATATTTTCTATGTAAATAATATTTTTTTTAAATTCATTCGATGCTTATCTCCCCTTCCTCCATGAGTTGCCTGAAAGAGGCATTGTTTGCCTTGATCTATGGCTATTGGAAGCAAATACAGAAAGAACAGCAGACTTCATTTTATTAGGTCATCTCCTATTCAAAATGTTAAAGAAGAAGAAGAAGAAGAACTACTTAGACATACGTACATCAACAATGCCAGGGACGATGTCCGCCATCTTGTCCAGCACGTAGGTGCTCGTGTGGTAGATGGGTGTGACCAGTGGTTCGGTCGGCGGGCCGCGTCTGTCCAGCTTGGCTGAGACCAATGCCGTGGACGTTGTGACGTCATGGAGATGGAGACCGCGGGTAGCGACGTCATAGTTGGATTTGGCTGGACACTGTCTGATACTCGGTCGGCTGTTTGATGAAAGAAATTTAACTTACATGGGTTGAGTATAGCACAACTGTGGACTATATTAAGTGGACTATATTCAGGGGCGTAGCGAGGGGGGGGGGCGGGGGGTGCGGACCGCACCGGGTGACACCATTTAGGGGGGTGACACCAAGGCAAAAAATAGCAAAATATATAGAGAAAAACTCGAGGGGGGGTGCAAATCGAAAGTTTGAGGGGGGGGGGTGCAAATCGAAAACTCGAGGGGGGGTGCAAATCGAAAGTTTGAGGGGGGGGTGCAAATCGAAAACTTGAAAGTTTGTCCCTGGGAAGGGTCTCTATGCCTCTGGGGGGGGTGACACCATTAAGTGCCGCACCGGGTGACACCCGACCTCGCTACGCCACTGACTATATTAAGTCAATACATTACTACAGGGGTCTCCAAACTACGGTCCGCGGGCCGAATGCGGCCTGCAAAGTCCTCTCATCCGGCCCGCTGAGATCTTCTTGTCCACGGAAAAAAAAAATGTTTGTTAGAGGTGGCTGAGGAACTTTGCCCAGAAAATTCAAATTTGTATATATTTCTATCTAAATTATATTTCGTTGAGGGGGGATAGATGTTCTTCGGAGGGGGGGGGGGGCTCTACCACCCCGAAGAGATGCATGGAAGAAACTCTAGCCCCCGAACTGATATTTGATAGTTAATGCGGCCCAAGGGCTGAAAAGTTTGGAGACCCCTGCATCACTATATCCTATCTTTTAACTAGATACAACTTTCGAAATGTCAGTACAACGACACAATCAGCTACAACAGGTCAGTTAAATCACTTTACTAAAGGTCATTTAAATAACTTTACATAAGGTCAATAAAATCACTTCACAAAAGATCAATAAAATAACTTTACAAAAAATAAATTAAATCACTTTACAAAAGGTCAATAAAATATTTTAATAGAAGGCCAAAAAAAAATTTTATAAAATAAGTTTATAGAAGGTCGATAAAATAACTTGAGAAAGGTTATTTAAATAACTT
Source organism: Physella acuta (assembly GCF_028476545.2). Lineage (NCBI taxonomy): Eukaryota > Metazoa > Mollusca > Gastropoda > Physidae > Physella > Physella acuta. The sequence continues at coordinate 191,039 of NW_026732750.1, read as the reverse complement.
AACAAAACAGTCAATCAAGCATTTTGTTTAAATTGTAAGAACGAAGAAGAAGAAGAAGAAGTTTAAATACAGGCAATAGAACACATCTTTAACATACTTGAGTTATATAAATTACAACTTTAACTTAATTAGCCTTTTTAAAACACGATAATTATCAATATATATATATATATATATATATATATATATATATATATATATATATATATATATATATATATATATATATATATATAATATGACAAGGGAAAAAAAGAAATCATATCCACAACATTCCAAAGCACTGATTAAAACATTAAAAGCAATGATATCCATAATCACATGACTGAGTAACGAAGGGGACACGGTGCAACAAAATCGTTTGATAAACTGAATGACAGTAGGCTCTACCTCATGTTAGGTGTCTTGTCAATTTATGGAAGCGAGGCTTTAACGATTGCATTGACGAAACCACCCGGTCTTATAGGGTACTTGATACAACTTGAAGAGGTGTGAAGGGGTGGGACGGTGCTAGCAGTGTCCTGATATACTGACAGTTATATACAAATACAGGCCACAGATTGGAGTGTGTAGCGCCTGGTCGAGAAGATGGGCGTTCGACATAGTCTTTGTTTTGTTAGGTGATGGAGTGTTCACAGACCGGACTTATGGCTTAACTAGGTGCTATACTGTACTGAGAGGGGAAGATATTAATAGCCTAATAAAAATCCACTGGTATTAAACGTAGAAGAAATGCCCAATTTGTTTTGTGTTTGTTATAGCTGTAAGATAACAGAATACGTATAAGAAATGCCCAATTTGTTTTGTGTTTGTTTATTATAGAGGTAAGATAACAGAACACATTCATCTTCTCGTTTGTTCTTTATTAAAATAATGGAAAGGTTTCCCCTAATACGATTAAGTGTTATATGAAAACATCTTATGCACCATATGGGCTGTTGACTACAACTTCAGTCTGTTTTTTCTTTCTGGATTTGCTTCTATAGCCTTGGTCCAACCAAGCAAAATCTGAAAGGTAGCAGTTTAGATTTCTTTTAGTTTTCTCTCCTAAATGGTTGCTGCCCCAAGCTTACGAGCCTCTTCTCATGGGGTCCGAACCTGCAACTTTTGGGTTAGCAGCCATACGCTCTACGACCCAACCACGCTGTCCTCTTGCCACAACGCTTGCCCTGAGATATTTTGTCTGGACCGCTAACCCGTAAGTCTCGAGGTCGAATCCGAGTTCAAGTCAGTAGACTGTCTCTGAGTCCACCCAGCTCTGATGGGTACCTAACCCACGTTAGGGAAAGTAAAGGCGGCTGTGCATAGTGCCGAGGTCACAAAAACAAGTGAACTCTACTTCACTTGCCCTGTAGGCCGTCAGGTTTGAAAGGGAACTTTACTTTTACTTACATTTTGTCTTAGAGAAATCTTGTCTAAGATATTTGGTTATCTAAAAAACGAAGATCTTTGTTCGAAGTTCGAAACAATTTTGTTTAATTTGCTCCCCCTACTTCGGATATTAATTATGACGACATAATTGTGGCTTGCGTGAAAATCATGACTGGGTTAATAGGTTGGAATAAACTTTATCAAATGTAATGTTTTTTATGTAGTTCAGATGCAGCAATCGTTGAGTTCATCCATTCAGCAACAACTTCTAAAGTAGGTCGACTGCTAAGTTCTGAGTAGGTCGACTGCTAAGTTTTGAATCCCTCCATAGGATCACTTGCCCATACTCTGATACACCCTCCGTCATATTAGTCAACCGCATCATGACAACACCCCACGTCACTTGGTGCATGTATTGTAAGCCAACCTCTATGTGTAATCTACTGATTCTCCTATTGAGCAACTCAATGAAACGGGTTACAGGTAAACTGGTCTTTTCAGTCTACGGCAAGTTTTGTCGTTTAAACAGCTCTCTTTAAGTCCGCCTTAACCTAAACAAAAAAAAACTTGATTAGCTTATGTAAAAAAAAAAACTCTGTTTACAAGTAAACGAAGCGTAAGGTTGCAGTATGTCTCCTGCCTAGCTCAATTCAATATCACAAAGCTATTCATCGTCACCCTCTACCACCTAATTTCACACTTTCACAACGTCAGATAATTCTCGCAAATGTCGATAGCGGCGAAAACAATATAAAAAATGTTCGAGTCTTTCATACCTCGCCCAGCTACCCCTACCCAAGAAATCTCTTCACCGTAGTCATTAAACTATGAGAGCTCTCTGTATGTCATCAAAACCTTGGAGTGGCTAGCAAATTGAAAACGTGAATTCAAGACGAAATGTCTATGCAATACACGAAACTATTCCACTCTGCAACGCCACGCACTGCACTTGGGATTATAGGGAACAGCGGTTCTCAGACTATATATATATATATATATATATATATATATATATATATATATATGACGGTGTGTATACATATATATATATATATATATATATATATATATATATATATATATATATATACGTTTTCTTGTAACATCCAGCATTGTTATATATATTTGTGTATGTAGGTGTGTATACAAACATATATATATATATATATATATATATATATATATATATATATATATATATATATATATATATATATATATGTATATATATATATATATATATATATATATATATATATATATATATATATATATATATATATATATATATATATATACGATATCTTGTAACATTCAGCATTGTTAATTGTCACTGATCTCATAAATTGTGAGTTAAAATATTAAGCCAATGTCGACGTTATTTCTTAGAATTACTCAACTTAAGTTAAATTCTTACGGAGCTTGAAGAATTCTATACAGAGGGTCAACCCAACCACTCTAAGGCAGTTAAAAGAATTTGTGTTCGCCCACCCTTAACACTTGTGGCGTTACATAACATTTACACTGACAACCTCCTCTTGTAGTTAAAACTGTCCATCCGAAAAAAGGCGGGGGAAGGCGGGGGGGGGGAGGGGTTAGGACACTTTACTTTATAGAAGTGTTTATCCAATGCTTTCTTCACACACACACACACACACACACACGCACATCCACCCGACACCTACAGTCCCCGCCCCAGAGTTAAGCTGAAAGATTTCTTACATTGTTGGAGTGTTTTAATAAATTTAGGGCGGGTACTCTGGTCCATGGGTAAAAAAAAATAATTTATTTCTTCTTTGTTGCTCTGAAAGGGCTGTAACTGATGAAATTTTATTTAAAATGTATTTCTAGAGTGATGTCCCATAGCAGTAAATTTTCATTGAAAAATTATTACTTTTTTTTTAATGTTAATATTTAAGTGTGAAAGTTATGACAAAAAAGAAATAAAATAAGGAGAGAGATAAGTACTAGTTAAAATAATTGAGTTGGTTCTCAACTTAAAGCCAAGGTAAGCAACCAGATCACCTTGCTACGTCACAGGTGAAGTCTTGTTGGAGTTCTGTTGGGAATAAGCCTCCAGTGGCGCTCAGATTTGACTATAAGGCTTCCATTGTAAACTTAACTAAAATAAACTTTACATAGCAAAACGTCACACATTATATATATATATATATATATATATATATATATATATATATATATATATATATATATATTTATATATATATGTATATAAGTCGGCCAATACGCGCATTGGCCAATATCGCCTCCAATTAACAGGTCAAACTCCGAAACTTTGCTTGATTTCGGTCTTTGGCCGGCAAATGCGGGCTTTGGCCGCACTTCGGGCTTTGACCGTAACATATATATATATATATATATATATATATATATATATATATATATATATATATATATATATATATATATATATATATATATATGGGAATGAGAATGCCACTGCCAATATATCGATATAACTTTAAGGGTAACTTCCGCGTACATTATCATTGCAGTGAAGGGTGACAACTATTATTATTGCCTTAAAGGGCGACAACTACGTCTTGCTGGCTAAACTCTTTGAAGTGCAGCACAAGTCGATCCATCGGACAAGTTAAAAGCAAACACTGATTATAGTGTTTATACGATTGACACGACAGAGACTTTGCTGTGGTACACAAACCCACATATTCTAGCAAGACATTTCGCCTGTGTATATGTTTTCGCAATCTAACCATACCACGTTGATTGTTTCCAGGGTTCTTATGTGTGCGTTTACACCATACAATAATCTCTTCAGAAATGTCACGTCACATTACCTTCCTTAACTCGTCACAATTCTAAACTAAGAAAATGAGCTCACAACGTGGCAATGTTTCTCGCACACGAAAACAGAAATATCAGAATAACAGAGCCTTCAAAAATGATATGCATGATAAATCTGACAAAACAAAACTCATTAACAACTTGAATTTTGAAGGCATTTGTCTACGCTGTAAGGATATAATTCAATGGAAAATAAAGTACAAAAAATACAAACCATTATCCCAGCCTGCTACATGTGTCAGATGTCACAAGAAAACTGTGAAGAGAGCTTATTACACAGTGTGTCAGCCTTGTGCAACCCAAGTTAAAGTTTGTGCTAAATGTAATACCAAACAAGATAGTATAATACAGGTGGGGCAGAGTGAGGAAGAAAAGAAAGCCCAAGAAGAGCAATTAAAATTTGAAGTTCAGCACTTAAAGGAAAGGCAGAGAAGAACTTTATATCGACATATTGAGAAGGGAGAGAATCCTGAAGATGTTCTTGGGGCAACAAATGGTGTGAAAAAAAAAAAAAAAAAAAAAATTAACTCATATCTGGGGAAATCACATATTTCAATAGGCCCCTAGTGCTCGAATAGTTTAACAGTTGTTTTAATACTACACAATTCCACAGAAATCAACATGTCGTCAACATCAAAAAAACATCAGAACTTTGTCTCCGAGCCAATGGGGGAGAAGACAGTGTATGAGCTGGCTGGGATTGGTGAGGCACTGGGTTCACGCTTGACTGAAAAAAATTATGATAAGGCATATGTAGTTCTAGGCCAGTATCTTCTTTTTAAAAAAGATGAAAGTCTCTTCAAGGATTGGTTAAAAGATATCTGTGCTGCCAATTCTAAACAGCAGGAGGATTGCTATCAGTGTCTGAAGCAGTGGTGTGATTCGTTTTTGTGATCTGTTCCTTTTATCATATAGTTAAAAAACAAAGCTGTAAATTAAATATTGAAACATGTAACTGATTTGTTGGTTTTTTTATATACAAAGTATATAATGCTGTTATACCCACCTTTTGTGTCATTGATATTTTTTTCATAAGCTGAACACAACCATAAAAATTCTTTTGTTGGATTGTATTTTTTTTTTTTTGCTTGCAAACATAAGCATTAAGCATTTCATCTTAAACAAGTTTTATTTTGTTATTAACACGGTGTTAACAAAATCAAAAAGGTGTATTTTTTAATGTTATTCAACTAGAGCATTTTTTTAAGTGAAACCATTCACAGTATCTTTTTTTTTTCTCATTTATCATCCAAGCACAGCAAATTAGCAGTTTTAATGTTTAAATAACATAAGAGCTGTTTATATTCTGCATTTATTTTTAACAGTAAAATACAAATTAATTATCTCATTTCAATGGATCTAAGTCATTTTAGTTTTAAAAATAAAATCTTTTCAATTTAAAAAAAAAACTCATATCTGGCACCCACAAGAACAAATATGGACGAAAAAATTGAGGAACATGCTACTTCTTCAAGTAATTCAAAAGCCAATAAACAAAAAGATAATAAAGACAAACCCGGAATAATATATTTAAGCACAGTTTCAGAATATATGAGCGTTCAAAAGTTAAGAAATGTATTTGGAGAGTTTGGTGAAGTTAACAGAACATTTTTTCAACCCGTGGAAAAAAGCTACTCTTATAAGAAAGGCCTGCTGTTTACTGAAGGATGGGTAGAATTCTCAAAGAAGAGTGTAGCCAAATATGTGGCTCTGGCTTTGAGCAATACACAAGTTGGTGGCAAAAAAAGGAATCCTTGGTTTAATTGCATATGGAATATAAAGTATTTGCCTAAATTTACTTGGACTGATGTAAATGACACATCATCTGGGAACAAAGGAAAACAACAAAGGAAAACATTTGGTGGTAGTGATGAAAATGAAAGCATCTTTTGTAATGAGTCATATATTTGGTTCCAGTAAATAAATTTATATACAAACTTAAAAAAAAAAATTAACTCATATCTGGGATCTATCAGTTACAAACTAGTGCTGAAGCTAACACGTCAAGGTAAACTGACGTTGTAAATTACACGCCTGAGGTCCTCACAACAACAATAGGTATTTAACATCGTGGACTCAAGCCTTGTAACCAAACGTGAGACTTTCAGAATAGCATTCAAGTGCTCTACCATTTGACCACACGCATGAGGTATGGTAATACATTCATTTAAAATAAACACTTTAAAAAGATGTGAGGCAAATTTACAATCGTAGTTTGTTTTTTTTTAATCTGAAATAATTAAAACTACGGTAAACTTAAGACGAGTGGTTTGATCACTGAAGTATCAACTTTAAACACTGCTAGCTAGCAGCCTACTACAGTTGTTTACCTGTAATGTTAGTAACTAAACTTTAAGTACCGTTTCTCATCAACACAGTGAGTACCATCTCCACAGCAGTCCTGCTAAAACATTTTACACCCAGTTGCCGTCTGTTGTGTGATTTCTCAAACCCTCCCTCACCCCTAAACCCCCACCCCTCACCTCCCAAACACACACACACACCCCTCCCCCCCCCCCCCCATAGCAGTTAGCCACCAACATTTCACCAGGGTACCGTCACCTCGTCGGTTGAGCGATTTGTCCCAGCCGTTGATTTAGCTGCGTGCAGGCCATCTATCTCAGCTGCTCACCCGTCCTGATGAGTCAGCACAGATTTAGTCCAGAGAACTTATTTCAAACAAAGTTTTCTGGGCAGTAGAAGATCTATTGTCAAAATGAGTCGTTCGTGATTCAAATTTTGCACTAAACATATTTTAATCTAGCAAAAAGATTGTGCTTATATAAGCGTACACAACGCAACGACCATTTCGACTCCCATATTCATCGTTATATCTTACTGGTGAAGTAACCTCAAGTACCCTACTACGTCACAACTTGTATCATCTAAAGAAACTTACCAACGTTACGTTACCAAATCTAGTGACCAAAATTATATTTGTGATGAAAATTGCTCTTAACATCTTGATTAGAAAAACTACAACGGCCTCAGTTTGAGTCAGCAAAAAAAAAATGTGTAAGTAGCGCAGTCAACATTCACCAAACTATAATAAAAAGCCATTGTGTCCAGAAAGAAAAAGTACGAAAATAAAAGAAAGTCTAATTGTATACCATTTCTTTCATCAACATACAAACTACAAAAGACTGTTTAAAAAACGAACCAACTTCCTGTGTTTTTCCATGTCGACGATCACTCAACTTTTGTGGCTCACAATATTATATACTACTGATCTCTCGTAAGTCTTAAACCAAGTATACACATAGATCTATCATTTTTGTTGATGTCCAGCTAGGTCGGTATTGTGACAATTTCAGTTGTTGTTTTTGTTTTTTGTTTTTGTTTTTTTATGTTATTTTTTGTCTATCACAACATTTTTAGCGCAATTTCCATTCTGGAGAATTGCGTTTATTAACTCGTCATTTCTGGGAATGTATGGATGTATGAATGTGTGTCCGGGCTTTAAGTCGTATCTCCTCCTCAACGAAGCAATATCGATGACTAGTTCCAAAAGCAATTATTTTAAGCAAGTTACGAGAAGGAACATAGGCCATAAAAATTCCGGGTTTCTTTCATGGATTTCCAGGAAAAGCCAAAAAACCTCGAAAAAATGCAGTTTTTTTTCCCATATCTCGGCAACCAGACCACTTAGCGACTTGAAACATGTACCAATCGATTCATGCCATAATTTAGAACAATATTGCCGAAGAAAGTTTTCAAAAATATCCTCTCGTTCGGTCACAAATTTTAAAATTACATAAACACCTACAAACCGATCGTTCTTCTAGCTTGAACTCACCCCAGCATTATACGTCAGAGCTATTTTTTAGATAACATAAGGAAATTGCGCATAAATGTCACTAGACTTTTTTAATTAACTTGTTTTTAAATGTCTTCAAAACATATCTTAGCAACAAAATAGTTACAAATGGGTTCGCAATATAAAAACTTGATTAAACATAATGTTTTTGTTCGGATAGTAAACCTTGTTAAACTAGTATGTTCTAAAAACTGATTAGGAGATTCGAACTTCACCAAACGGGATTTTAAGATTACGAATTATTCAAATGAGGCTGTCGCCTTAAATTTTAACCATTACCGTTTAAAATCTGATCATGAAACCTTTAACACCAAGTATAACAGTTTTGTACAAAGTTTCTCTAGGCATCTCTTCGAAAGAAATTGAATTTATATAGAAAATATATACTTTCAACAGTGTCCACCCCCCCCCCCTGGTAATTTAGTTAGAACCTTCAGAATTAAGTTTAAAACTTGGCCACAAAGGAAGCGGTCATTCCCACGAACGAAACGGTCGATTCCGGTGAACGAAACGGTCAACCCCCAACACATCGATACGACAGATCGATGCTGCTACAGACAGGAACCGATCGTTATCCAGTCCTCAGCTGATTAATTCTCTTTTGACTAAAACACTGGTCATTTAACAGCTCGACCATCGAGAGGGGGAGGGGTGGGGTGGACTGGGGGAGGGGTGGGGGTGGACTGGGGGAGGGGTGGGGGTGGATGGTCCACTTCTAAGATCATGTAGGGGTGTATTGAACTCATCCGTTTCATAGAAAAATGTGCGAAGACCGAACCAGCTGTAGGACATTTGTGGGGTGGGGGTGGGGGGGGGGGGGGGTGAGGGTACAGACAGCAATAAATATTGGAGTTGTATTGATGTGACTTAGCGGAAGACGGCACTGTGAGGAGCCCAGTCGATGACAAGAAGTTTTTGTTTTATTTTTAATTTTTTTGTTGACGCGGATGTGACGTCAAATGGAGCTGACAGAAAAGAGGCGGGGCTTCGGGATGGTTTTGTAATAATTTGTATTCGTTTAAAAAGATGTGTAACCAAACCTGTTTGGCTAATGTTGATAATGAGAGGTTTTACTGCTCTGGATATAACGATGGCAGAGAATGTTGAAGGATTTATTATGACGTCATGGATGTGTTGGGTCAGACCAGCTCACAAGGACAGTGTTGTTAGACTCAACTGGTCAGATTTAATGACACATTGTTTTGAGGACATTGACCCAGGTTGTGTCAACGAAAATGCCAACGTTGTATCTCCAAAAAAAAAATTGTAAAGTTCACTTTCAAACCGATTGGTCCATGGGGTAAGGGAAGTAGAGCTCAACTGCTTATATGACTTTGGCATATGAAATGATATAGTGTGGTCAGCACTATGCCCAGCCGCCTTTACTTTCCCTAACGTAAGTTAGGTACCCTTCAGAGTTGGGTGGACCCAGGCACGTTTACAGACTTGAACCCGGAATAGAACTCGAGACTCCGGTATGTCTACCTTTCAACCACACCGTCCAATGTCTCCTAACACAATGACTTACTTTATCTGCTCCAAAAAGATTGGCCCAAAGACCCTTTTATGACCTATTTGGATCGCCCCCACATCACAAACATAGACTGGACCATATGGCATTACTAGACTGACTCATATGATGTCATTGAACTAGGGGTCGGCGTGGTAAAGCTCATGGTTGCTAAACCGAAAAGTCCCGAGTTCGAACCTTAGGGCAGATGAGGCTTGTTAGCTGGGTCTCAGCTACTCTTCTAGGAGACAACTCCAAAATCAAACAACTGATGCCTTGTAGTTTTTTTCTTGGTTGGACAAATGCTAAGGAAGCAAATCCAAAAAGAAAAGCAGGCTGAAATTGGAGTGATTGGCCTCAATGGCGCATAACCAGTTGACACGTACCGCTTAATTGTGTTGGAGGGGATCCCTTCAAACACTAAAATTAAAAACGAAGAAGACTAGACTAATCCACTTAACGTCCTTACACTGACCCATATGGTATCCCTAAACAGACCAATAAGACGTCCCTTCAATGACCCATACGACGTCCCTACACTGACCCATATGATGTCCCTACACTGACCCATATGACATCCCTACACTGACCCATACGACGTCCCTACACTGACCCATATGATGTCCCTACACTGACCCATATGACGTCACAATATTGACCCATACGACGTCCCAACACTAACCCATACGACGTCCCTACACTGACCCATATGACGTCCCTACACTGACCCATATGACGTCCCTAGACTGACCCTCGTGTGTCCCTTGATAAATCTGTCCCTTACTTTGGACAGTTTGAACACCCGTGCTAGGTCCAATCATTATTTTTTCCTAGTGTAAATACCGCGAGGGAAAACTTTTTCTTCTTTTATCGAGGACTTCCTTAGGAGAAAAAAAAAAGCTTCTTCATTTAAAGGAAATAGTATGATCTTACATTCTGTTTTCCCGCAACTTAAGAAAGACTATGTGAGATTATGAATTGAATATGCTTTTAAAATCGTTTTAACATACCAAATACATATTTTTTAAAAAGCCAAACCTCCTTTTCTTTTTTAAAATGCACACAATTCCACTACTATCTATCGCTAGACCTAGTTATCTACCTCTACAGCTAGACCCAGTTATCTACATCTACAGCTAGAGCCAGTTATCTACCTCTACAGCTAGACCTAGTTAGATACCTCTAATAAAACTCTACTTGCTACAGCTAGACCCAGTTATCTACCTCTACTTGCTACAGCTAGACCCAGTTATCTACCTCTACTTGCTACAGCTAGACCCAGTTATCTACCTCTACTTGCTACAGCTAGACCCAGTTATCTACCTCTACTTGCTACAGCTAGACCCAGTTATCTTCCTCTACTTGCTACAGCTAGACCCTGTTATATACCTCTACTTGCTAGACCCAGCTATCTACCTCTAGTAGTCTTGCTGCTATATATATGTAAAAAAATTGATCTGCGAGTCTGCCCTTGATGACGCGCGTGAGATGCAACAAGCTGCAATCTTCAGGCTCTTGCTCTTCAAGTGTCGTCTGTTGGTGATAAGTCTTGGATAATGGCAGCATCGGTGGGGGGAGGCATCGGTCGTGTTAGGCTGTGGGTGGGGTTTCTAGATAATCGCAGTATGGGTGGTGGGTGGAAGGTGTTAGGGTGTGGTAGGGGTTTTAGATAATCGCAGTATGGGGGGGGTGGAAGGTGTCAAGCAATGGTTGAGGGCTAGATAATGGCATGGATGGAAGGGGGGAGGATGTAGGTGTTGTGTTATAGATAATGGCATGGATCGAAGGGGGTGGGGGTCGTGTGTGTTGGGGTGTGGTTGAGGTCTTTCTTACATAATGGCATGGATGGAAGGGGGTTGTAAGGTGGTGTGTTGTAGATAATGGCATGGATGGAAGGGGGTAGGATGTAGGTGTTGTGTTATAGAATATAGATAATGGCATGGATGGAAGGGGGAGGATGTAGGTGATGTGTTATAGAATATAGATAATAGCATAGATGGAAGGGGGGAGGATGTAGGTGTTGTGTTATAGAATATAGATAATGGCATAGATGGAAGGGGGGAGGATGTAGATGTTGTGTTATAGAATATAGATAATGGCATAGATGGAAGGGGGGAGGAAGTAGGTGTTGTGTTATAGAATATAGATAATGGCATAGATGGAAGGGGGGAGGATGTAGGTGTTGTGTTATAGAATATAGATAATGGCATAGATGGAAGGGGGGAGAATGTAGGTGTTGTGTTATAGAATATAGATAATGGCATAGATGGAAGTGGGGAGGATTTAGGTGTTGTGTTATAGAATATAGATAATGGCATGGATGGAAGGGGGGAGGATCGTGTCTTTCAGACTCTACTAGAGTTATAGTAGTTGGATCCTGAGTGTTATACACGAAAATACGTTTGTGGGTGGTTTTAGAGTGTCTGTTCCGTTATGAGTTCTTTTGTATTTAACGTTTTTATTACAGTGAATTTTACTAAATTAGCAACCATGTGCCAGCACACTGCACCACAACAATTAGTCAAAATCGTCACCAGAACACACAAACAACACACAATCTCTACAAACAATATCACTTGGTTAGAACGAGACTTCAGCTGTTTGATACAGTTACGTTTTACTACGTAAAGAAATAACAACCATCACCTAAGTTACTGTCAATAAGCTAGCACTTACCGACACATAAGCTACAATTATTAAGCTACTATTATAACGCTACCACCATATAATCTACTACCATATAAGCTACCACCATAGGTCTCCACATACAAAATGATTCAAGCTAACAAGCTATCACATTATACATAGTCTAGCAATTAAAAACAAAAGTTCGTGTCAATACAGCTACTGTGTTAGTAATATTCACCCACCTCGCCCTTTAGGGAGTCGTTAGTATTTCTTCTGTATATATTATCAACAGTGTCTACTACGTGTGGTTATTGTTATTGCTGACGTCATTATCTGCTATACTCTCTACACAGAACACGTTATGATAAACAACAATAAGGTCACATCACCTAAACCACAAACGTTGATGTCATGTTTCTTGTTAAAGCTCTCAGCTTTTAAACTTTGCTGCTGAATTCTTTCTTGTCGTGAAATATGGTCTACAAATGACAGTTTTAAACTTTGCAGCTGAATTCTTCCTTGTCGTGAAATATGGTCTACAAATGAAAGCTTTAAACTTTGCTACTGAAGTCTAACTTGTCGGGAAATATGGTCTACAAATGACACAGCTCTCCCCATATCCCATACAGGAAGTTCCAACATTTCTCTTCGTTAGAATTTCTTCCTAAAACTTCTTACACGTCCTCGTTTTAAATTTGTTCCGTTTCTAGTTTAAATATTTCTCACTGTTCAGACTCTTGCCCTATAGCCTAGAAATTCAAGTTTAAATATTTCTCACTGTTCAGACTCGCGCCCTATAGCCTAGAAAAATCTTTGGCGCTGGGGCATAATTTCAGCTCCTTCAGCCATCTTTAGGGGCGATCTGTGATTGTGATGTAAAACTGCTAATAATCAATACAAAAAAAATGATATGATAAACGGGGGTGTAGGAGATGGAAAGGGGGGGGGGGGGGTGATTGAGCATTGAGACCGATTCAGGTTAGTGATGGGTCGGTGTAGAGAGAGAGAAAAAAAAACCTCACAGCAGACGTGAAAATCTGAGTCCCGCGCGTTTGAGGGTTGTATCGATCTAGATCTATTTTAAGCCGACGTCAATATTTGGTCGGCACGCAGGCTTCAAACCTCTCGTCTCTAGCGGAGCTGGCACTGAGGGGGGAGGGGGGAGGGGGTGAAGAAATCGACATCGGCGGGTGGAAGTGGATTGTTCCACGCTGAGGGTGGAAGTGGATTCGTAGATGCTATCCGACGACATTTAACACACCCTGCTCGATAACAGGTTGCATTTAATTGCATTTTTATAGTACTCACGTTTGGGAGCCGTGCCCGTCTTGATCAAAGAAAACGGTGAGTGAATTTGTTTTTGGTGTTGCTGGGTTTTATTCTGTCCCTTTACTTGTCTATTTCTATTTAAATCTCTCTAAAACGACAATTTGGGTTCCCTTAATTTCCTCTTCTGTTTAGGTTTTGTCAATAGGACTCTCTAGGCCGTGTCTTAAAAGACACAAATAGATTTGTTTTCTCTGTTTTTTTACAGCTACTTTGAAACTTAAAAACGCATTTGTGAAAGAACTTTTTTACGAATTTAGGATCGATATTTTTCAGAATCGATTGACAATGATATGTATGATAATGTTTTTTTTTTTAAAATAACTAATGTAACATTCACCGATAAATAAAGTAGTAGCACTAGACATGCGTGTTTAAAACGTAGCGGAGAAACTGGAATTGTATCGTGTAAATTATAGTGTCCTGGTTTAGTACTCATCGCATCGGTGTGCGAGTGCAACCCTACATGTTTTATTAACACTAAAAAACTGTTTGTCTTATTTTACACACGATCAAGTTTAACGCTGGTCTATTCTTTAGCAACTGTAAGCTACACCATATTGACTACAGGTTAGCAAACACTACGTGGGACATACACGATCAAGTTTAGGTTAACAAACACACTTGTGGCATACGTTTTACTCTAGTCTTGACTTTAACAAAAGTACACTACACACATTGAGATTAAGTGAACATTCTCCAAAAAAATTGTACCTAAACACAACTCAGCCTGGGATGTTGTATATGTATGTGATGATTAACCGATTCAAAGTAGAAAATTTACAATTGATACAGCTTAAAGTGTTAAGCAGGGACGTATGTAAATTGTGTGTGGATTTTGAGAAACGTGTTATCCAAATAAACCCCACTCTTTCTCCTCTTCTCTCTCAACTCTCCACCACACCCACAGCTATCCATGTCCCACTCAACTCTCCCCCACATCCCATCCACAGCTATCCATGTCCCACTCAACTCTCCCCCACATCCCATCCACAGCTATCCATGTCCCACTCAATTCTCCCCCACATCCACAGCTATCCATGTCCCACTCAACTCTCCCCCACATCCCATTCACAGCTATCCATGTCCCACTCAACTCTCCCCCACATCCCATCCACAGCTCACTCAACTCTACACCACATCCCATCCACAGCTATCCATGTCCCACTCAACTCTCCCCCACATCCCATCCACAGCTATCCATGTCCCACTCAACTCTCCCCCACATCCCATCCACAGCTCACTCAACTCTACACCACATCCCATCCACAGCTATCCATGTCCCACTCAACTCTCCCCCACATCCCATCCACAGCTCACTCAACTCTACACCACATCCCATCCACAGCTATCCATGTCCCACTCAACTCTCCCCCACATCCCATCCACAGCTATCCATGTCCCACTCAACTCTCCCCCACATCCCATCCACAGCTCACTCAACTCTACACCACATCCCATCCACAGCTATCCATGTCCCACTCAATTCTCCCCCACATCCCACCCACAGCTATCCATGTCCCACTCAATTCTCCCCCACATCCACAGCTATCCATGTCCCACTCAATTCTCCCCCACATCCCATCCACAGCTATCCATGTCCCACTCAACTCTCCCCCACATCCCATCCACAGCTCACTCAACTCTACACCACATCCCATCCACAGCTATCCATGTACCACTCAATTCTCCCCCACATCCACAGCTATCCATGTCCCACTCAACTCTCCCCCACATCCCATCCACAGCTCACTCAACTCTACACCACATCCCATCCACAGCTATCCATGTACCACTCAATTCTCCCCCACATCCACAGCTATCCATGCCCCACTCAATTCTCCCCCACATCCACAGCTATCCATGCCCCACTCAATTCTCCCCCACATCCCACCCACAACTATCCATGTCCCACTCAATTCTCCCCCACATCCACAGCTATCCATGCCCCACTCAATTCTCCCCCACATCCCACCCACAGCTATCCATGTCCCACTCAATTCTCCCCCACATCCCACCCACAGCTATCCATGTCCCACTCAATTCTCCCCCACATCCACAGCTATCCATGTCCCACTCAATTCTCCCCCACATCCCACCCACAGCTATCCATGTCCCACTCAATTCTATCCCACATCCCACCAACAGCTCCCCACCTCTCACCCACCTCCTCCCATGTATCTTGATACCTCTCGTCCTATTTCCTCCAAACCCTCTCCACAGCCTGCCACTCCCGCCTCTCTAAAAGTTATAAAACGTTAAACAAATCCCTCAAATTTTGCGATGTTGACATCAAATTTGATGTTTGGTGATCTTTAAAACAGTTTGAATGTTTATAAAGAAACGTCCACAAACTTTTAACAAACCTTTCTAAAACCATGAAAGGTTGTACCCGCTATGTTGTAGATTTGTAACAATGTGACAATTCTTCTGTGTTTTTCAATTCCGAAAGTTTAAAAAAATTGTACTGCTCTAAATTTTGACGTTTGCTCACAACAGCAATATGTGTCTCAGCTTGCGGTCCCTTAGAGAAGGAACTTCTTCACGTTGAGGATGATTGAAAACATAATTATTTAACTTGTGGTCAATGAAAACAAAACATAAGTCCATCTAAAATTTATCATTTTTAGGTTTTCATCAGAAAATATTTTTGTTGACAGCGTTTCAGAAATTGATTTCTTTAGTTGAGGGTCCCTGACAGAAGGATATTTCAGTTAGTCGTCTGTCAAAAAATATAATTGGATCGGTCTTCTATTAAACGTAAAACAAATTGAATCGGTGCTCCATTTAAAAAAAAATATCGAATTAGTCTTTACGAAAAAATTTTTACAGAATCCTATTACCAAAAAAAAAGATTAAAAATTGTAACAAAAGAAAAATAAACAAATTGTATTATTTGTATCGCTACTTGTTTGCAGCTTAAAGAATAGAACTAGTATTCTGTTAAAAAAATAAAATAATTGTTTAACAAAGGAAAAAATAATTGAATTTTTGTTCTGACAAACTGAAAAATAAGATGGTGATTTGTTAACACAAATCGTGCCTTAAGTCAAAGGCTTATAAAATCGTGAATTTAAATGAATTAATAACGTTAGTTATTGCGGAATTACATAGTAGCATAATATTTTTTTAATCTCTTTAGTTATTGCTGAATTACATAGTAATATAATAATTTATCAAGATAATTATTGCGGAATTACAAAGTAATATGATCATTTTATCACGTTAATTATTGCTGAATTACAAAGTAATAAGACCATTTTATCACGTTAATTATAATGTAATTACAAAGTAATATGACCATTTTATCACGTTAATTATAATGTAATTACAAAGTAATATGACCATTTTATCACGTTAATTATAATGGAATTACAAAGTAATATGACCATTTTATCACGTTAATTATAATGGAATTACAAAGTAATATGACCATTTTATCACGTTAATGATTGCGGAATTACAAAGTAATATGACCATTTTATCACGTTAATGATTGCGGAATTACAAAGTAATATGACCATTTTATCACGTTAATGATTGCGGAATTACAAAGTAATATAATCATTTCATCACGTTAATTATTATGGAATTATGGGACGGCGATGTCGTGTAGGTGAGAGTTGGATTGCTAGCTGCAAACGTCCCGAGTTCGTACCCAAGACTACATGAGGCTAGGGACAAAAACCTAACTCTAAAATGAAACAGCTGCTGCCTTGCAAATAAGAAAAACATGCTTAAGACTGGTTTACAGAATCGAGTGGTGCAAAACAGGTTGATACGTAATGACTTCATTGTTTAGGAAATTCTCTTCAATATTATACAATTAAGAACGAAGTAGAATCAGATTGAAATATAACATTTTATTTTGTTAATTATGATGGAATCAGATTGAAATATAATCTTTTATTCTGTTAAATATGATGGAATTAGATTGAAATAAAACATTTTATCCTGTTAATTACGATGGAATCAGATTGAAATATAATATTTTATTCTGTTAATTATGTCGTAATCTGATCGGAATATGATCTATCCAATCAGTTCGTTATGGAGTAATCACACTCCAATTTGATCTAATCCCGATGTATTAGCTGGTCGATAGAGCACGCTCTACATAACACGTGACTCACAAAAATTGAGGGAAATAATTTAGATTTTTTTTTTAAACCTTTTTAAACTTCAAAACTTGACGCAGAAAGAAAGGCGAGGTTCTACATGCGGAGTCATGTGGGTAGTATTTGACGCGGAGTCTGGGCATGGGGGTAGTATTTGACGCGGTCAGAGCATGGGGGTAGTATTTGACGCGGAGATTGGGAATGGGGGTAGTATTTGACGCGGAGATTGGGAATGGGGGTAGTATTTGACGCGGAGTCTGGGAATGGGGGTAGTATTTGACGCGGAGTCTGGGAATGGGGGTAGTATTTGACGCGGAGTCTGGGAATGGGGGGTAGTATTTGACGCGGAGTCTAGCCATGTGGGGTAGTATTTGACGCGGAGTCTAGGCATGGGGGTAGTATTTGACGCGGAGTCTTGGAACTTGTCTACACACTGACGCGGAGTCTTAATGGGTCTACCCACTAACGCGGAGTCTGGGAACGGGTCTACCCACTGACGCCGAATCTAAGAACGGGTGAAGCGTAGTCAAATCACGAGCCCGCAACACAAGACACCGCAGACTCGCCTGGAGAAAACCACATCAGCCAACGGGTAAACTGTGTGTTGGCATGAAGATCAATGGCCCGGACATTATAGGCCGGTGGCCAGAATTTGTTGGCCTGTGATGAAACAATGTTCGTGTTCTTCAACTAAAGCCTGCATGTCTGATCTACACATACAATATATATATATATATATATATATATATATATATATATATATATATATATATATATATATATATATATATATATACTAGCCGTCCCGGCCAGGCCCTGCTCTGGCTTCTGTGAAAAACCTTTCTGTTAAAGACCATTACCTGTGTGTTTAGTAATCATCATAAACCCGGCATTGCCAACCCAAACCACAACCAACCAAAACCAAAACAACAAAACGCAAACATAACGCTAACACAATTACAAATACAAACGAAAACAAAAACTTAACAACAAACACAACCACACCCACAAACACTTATACAAACACAAAGAAAAAACAAACAAAAAAGCAAACGAAAACAAAAACCTAACAACAAACCCAACCACAAACACCAATACCAACAAAAAAAAATCAACGAAAAAAGCAAACGAAAACAAACCATATCCAAACGCAAAACCAACCAAAAACACAAATACAAACCCAAACAAAAAAAAAACACAAACAAAAACGAAAAAAGAAAGAACAAAAACGAACCAAATTAAAACGCAACCACTAACGCAAACCCACCTAAACACAAAGAAAACACTAACGCGAACATAAAAGCCCGGGGCGGAATCACCTGTTTTAGCTTAATGAACGACTATAGTACCCCAACTTATTCACAGTCTTTTGCACTCACTTAAACGAACGCGCCTGTTTCAATTTAATAAACAATTTTAATACTCCAAGCTTATCCGTAAAATACCTACAACATTTGCACTTGATCAATCCCCGCTAATTATGTAATTATTTTTTTTCCCAACACCAAAACAAAGTAATTAAAAAGTAAATTATTTTCACGGAATGCAATGGTTTTATAAAGGGAAATAATTGTGTTTTTCCTAATTTATCAAAGGGAAGTAAGTGCTATAGGACTAAATAAAGACATAATTAGAATTTTTGTAAAAGATGATATTTTTTTTAAAACTTGTGTTTAATGAACATGCCGACAATTATTACTGTAATTTGAAAAATGAAAATTATTTCCCAACACTTTCAATAGTAATTTTTTAGCTCATAAATTTAGACAAATGCGCACGATAATTTTCTAACTTTTAAATTCGTACAATTCCAACGACATACAAATGCATTACATACAGAACTGAGCTTTATATATTAGATATATATATATATATATATATATATATATATATATATATATATATATATATATATATGGGAGATGTTTGTATGTATACATATGTATATAAATAAATAGTAGTATCAACTTTCTAAATAAATTCAATTCGAGCTAACTCTATGACTGTTATTAACTACAATTACCATCAAATAATGCTCTTACAGAAGAAAAATAGCAGCAATTCAGCTCTGAAAATGATATAAGTTGTCATATAATCATATCAGAATCTATAATTTCAATGATAAATTACTTTCTGTCATCAAGCCTACTCTTTTCCTTCTAAGATCATTCTTATAAATATTCCGTATAGTCAACAACTGATTGTCTGTATGATCTATGATCAAATAAATTCACATATATTATTAATGTTGTTTGGATCCGTGCTCACATATTCTTCCATCATATTATGGCCATACGATCCAAGCAATCATAATCTACCATCTTATTGTGTCCATATGACCCACGCTCATATATTCTACCATTATGGTTTGTCTATAACGATCAACGCTCCCCTTATCTAGAATTACCTTTTGTCCATGTTTTGCATATTTTTTTATCGAACTTCTCCCCCCACCCCACCCCCCACCCCCACCCCCACCCACGCCCCCCCCCCTTCCCTTCCGCGCGGTGCCGGATTAAAAAAAAAACACTCATCTAATCTTAAAATCAATAAGTTGTAAACATCTCTACTCTGGTCAACAAATTAATGAGCTAATTAAAGTTGAAGGATAATCGATTACTCGAATCAATACCGATCAAAATGGGGAATCGATACACTAGTTAACATGATCAAACCAATCAGCTCATTCATGCGTGTTAGGTGACACACCACATGTGCTAATGTTGTGTAGGTGAGTGATGTGGGTGTGTGTTGTGTGCGTGTGTGATGTGGGTGTGTGGTGTGTGGGTGTGTGATGTGGGTATGTGGTGTGTGGGTGTGTGATGTGGGTATGTGGTGTGTGGGTGTGTGATGTGGGTATGTGGTGTGTAGGTATGTGATGTGGGTGTGGGTGTTTAGGTGTGTGTCTAGGTGTGTGGTGTGTGGGTGTGTGATGTGGGTATGTGGTGTGTAGGTATGTGATGTGGGTGTGGGTGTTTAGGTGTGTGATGTGGGTGTGTGGTGTGGTGTGAAGATGGTTAGTCACGAGATGTTTAAAGATGAATAGGTGTAGGATGTTATAGATGTGTGTGATGTCATGATGTGTCATGTGATTTTGTTTTACTAAAATACATTTGAAAGTGTAGGAGTATTTTTATTATGTAAACACCATTTAGCTATAAGACTCATTTCTTCAGTTGGAGATTCTTCTCTCATTGCCCACAACACGAGACAGGCCCACAATACATGAGACCACAACAACCAGGCCCACAATACCCGTGCCCACAACACCCAGACCCACCACACCCTGGCCCACAACATTACAGCCCACAACACAAGACCACCTTTAGTTCGAGATTCTTCTCTCAGTACCCGCTTCAATCTGAAGTTGCGCAAGAAATGTTTTTGCAATATTAGAGCGACACCGCGCTCAATGTTATGGCTCATAAAATGGAAAACGTTATTTATTTTATTACCTTTAGGGTATTTAATAAACATTTTATAAAGAGAATTCAATTCGTTGAGTTCTTGTGCAATTCACCGTAGTATCACCACCCTGAGTTTCCCTTCTCACTCAGCCCTTCTTGATCTGACTCTGATTGTCCGTGTACAGCCACCAACAGTGTGTCTTCCAGACTCTTTTCTCCGGGAGGGCACTTGAAATTTTCGTGGGAGGAGAGGGGGGGGGGGTCAGACAAAAAATTTCCGGAGAGGGGAGAGGGCGGACACTGGTAAAAGTATATATTTTATATATAAATTATATTTTGTTCTGTGGAGGCGGTAGACGATCTTCGCCCCCCCCCCCCCCTCCTTCTGTAGAGGTGCCTGAGATTTGTATAGCCTTGATATAGATCCAACGATGATATAATCAGATATTTTCATCATGAGATTTGTATAACCTTGATATAGATCCAACGATGATACAATCAGATGTTTTCATCATGTCTTTGTAGGCCTATAGCTTTGATATAGATCTAGCGATGTTTTCATCATGTCTGAGCTTTGTATAACCTTGATATAGATCCAGCGATGACATAATCGAACTCTAATTGTGATCCACTGCCCTTTACTCAGACTCAGGCTCTTGCAGACAACTTTGTGCTGACAGACGAGATCTTTTGGCGGGAACCTTGTGTCCGTGTGTCAGTTGGTGTGTTGGTGGAGCGGTTCTCGTTTTCCTAGGAGTGGGGTGGAGGGTGAGGTGGGGGTTTGCGGGGAAAGGGGGGGGGGGTTCTAGCATCAGGAGTGGAGAAAAGATGTTTGGTTCAGCGATGGTAGGAAATACAACCTTGGTTCATGTCTGAACGTCACCAATCGGAATGTTGTATTTTATCAAAGCAGTTTTTTTTTTATTGGAGTTTAGGGTTAGGGTTGAAACTGGTGAGTATGGTGAATATCCAGGATGGGATCAGAATAATTGGTTAGGGTTATGGTGAGGGTAGTCTCGACAGACCGTGACAAGAAATGTCTGTATCCCCCCCCCCCCCCCCTATATACGGCGAGAACATTGTTTTTGTGACGCACACATTACTATCTTCTTAAAGTTCATTCTGATCAATATCTACTACTAAATAGCCGTGTTAATTTATAATTTTCTTAATTTTTTTAGACATTTTTTATATTCTTTAATTAATTACTTAATTAATTCTATGAATATAATAAGACAGTATCGTTTGTTTTTGGTTTTAAAAAAATTCTGTCAGCATATACCCTGAGGAGATAATCTGTCTTCATATATCTCTCTCTTGATAATTCAAACTTGATAATCCACGCGTTATATTTCCCTCTAGATAATTCTACTTTTACAAAACTTTATCGATTTATGAATAATTAATTAGCTTGTCAGTTGTTTTTTAAATATATTTTTTTTCCAGCCGATAACGATGACGCTGAGTTTCTTTTCTTAAACTTCAGAAGTGAGAGCGACAATAATGTACTTTTGTTTCTTTCATCACACTTTAATAGTCTACCAACAGCTCGGCAAAACCTTCTGTGGCTTAAAGGTTTCCATGGAAACGGGTGTTGTTGTGAGCGCTGTTGTGAAGCCGTGATGCAGTTGCCTGAAGTACATACCAGGAGACCTTGACCTTACAAGACGGGGTCACCTGTCACTTGGACTAATCACTTGTGCCGGAGTTCCCGACCGTTCAGTTTTATCGTTGATAAGTATTTTTCAGACGGGCCTGTGTAAATTGTTCTCCAGTATAAGACGTTCATAACAACCTGTTGGTTCTACTTTATCTGCACAATTTTGTAGCTTTTCATCAGACTTATTCATATGGTTTTTTTTACGTATATGTGTTATATGTGTGAATATCTATTTGTGTGTAGGTTTGTGTGTATGTATTAGTGTACACGTGTGTGTGAGTGTAGGGGTACACATGTGCACTTGAGTGCGTGAGTTGGCGCGTGCATGCGTGTGTGTATTGGTTTTGTTATCCAACTTTCCTTTAATTCAATTTCGACCCATTTCAAGGGGAGAGATATTATTCAAACTCAGTACGTGTTTTAACCGATGACGATTCAATGATATTTAAATTTCCAACAAAATTTAGGCACCAATGGAGTGAAACAAAAGGGGGAGTACGCTTCATAGTAGCTACCAGTCAGGGAAGTATGACAAGGCTGTGATTTGGGTTTCGTTAATAACAAAAAAAATAAGTAATTGTGTTTTAGTCTCCCTACCTGTGATTTTAGTCTACGTACCTGTTATTTATTTTTAGTCTACCTACTTGTGTTTTTAGTCTACCTACCTGTGATTTAGCCCATCTACCTGTCTTTTAGTCTACCTATCTTTTCTTTTAGTCTACCTACCTATGTTTTATCCCACCTACCTGTGTTTTGATCAGCCCTCCCTTGCAACAATAAAACAACCGACACACCAAGAATCCCATATCGATCTCCTACCTAATCAGCCTGCGTGTATTGATTGGCCATAATGTTCAGTGGTCTGTTTATTATGTAGCAACGGTACACCCAATAACATATTAATTTATTATTTTAAATATCGTTTTTAGATTCTGCCACTGTCATCTTGTGCTTGATTAGGAACAAAGGCACGGGGGGGGGCAGGCTAATAGAATAAGCTCTGATTTATGTGTGCTGTCTGTTTGATTTTTGGCAGTCCCACGTGATATTAATCATAGTCTGCAAAAAACAGGAGTGGTGGGGCTGTCTGGGCACGAATCAATAGAGAATTGTGTGGGCGGTGTCCTCATCACACACGCCGGCTTTTGTTTCATGGTGGGAGATGGGGGTTGTGGGCTAAGGGAGGCTAGAGGGGAAGGGTCAGGTGAATGGGAGGTATCAGGTTAAGAGGGTCTGAGGTAGGTGAAGGTCTGAGGTAGGTGAAGCTCTGAGGTAGGTGAAGGTCTGAGGTAGGTGAAGGTCTGAGGTAGGTGAAGGTCTGAGGTAGGTGAAGCTCTGAGGTAGGTGAAGGTCTGAGGTAGGTGAAGGTCTGAGGTAGGTGAAGGTCTGAAGTAGTTGGAGGTCTGAGGTAGATGGAAGGTCTGAGGTAGGTGAAGGTCTGAGGTAGGTGAAGGTCTCAGGTAGGTGAAGGTCTGAGGTAGATGAAGGTCTGATGTAGGTGAAGGTCTGAGGTAGGTTAAGGTCTGAAGTAGGTGAAGGTCTGAGGTAGGTGAAGGTCTGAGGTAGGTGAAGGTCTGAGGTAGGTGAAGGTCTGGGGTAGGTTGGAAGGTCTGAGGTAGGTGAAGGTCTGAAATAGGTGAAGGTCTGAGGTAGGTGAAGGTCTGAGGTAGGTGAAGGTCTGAGGTAGGTTAAGGTCTGAGGTAGGTGAAGGTCTGAGGTAGGTGAAGGTCTGAGGTAGGTGAAGGTCTGAAGTAGTTGGAGGTCTGAGGTAGGTGAAGGTCTGAAGTAGTTGGAGGTCTGAGGTAGGTGAAGGTCTGAGGTAGGTGAAGGTCTGAGGTAGGTGAAGGTCTCAGGTAGGTGAAGGTCTGAGGTAGATGAAGGTCTGATGTAGGTGAAGGTCTGAGGTAGGTTAAGGTCTGAAGTAGGTGAAGGTCTGAGGTAGGTGAAGGTCTGAGGTAGGTGAAGGTCTGAGGTAGGTGAAGGTCTGGGGTAGGTTGGAAGGTCTGAGGTAGGTGAAGGTCTGGGGTAGGTTAAGGTCTGAAGTAGGTGAAGGTCTGAGGTAGATGGAAGGTCTGTGGTAGATGGAAGGTCTCAGGTAGAAATAGAAAATAACACAGAAATAGACTTAGATCTGAAGTTTAGATAAAAAAATTAAGTCTCAGAAAATATGCGGCACGCGTAAAAATAATTTGTTAGCAATTAGAAAAAAAAAGTCTGAATCAGAGATCGTTTAAGTCTTTGACAGAAGAAATAAGATGGAAAGAAAGAAAGAAAGATAATCACCACTTAGAGTAACTTTGACGCTGACCGTTATGCTCTTAGTTCAACTTCTAGGAAACACGTAGGGTAAGACAGGGAGGGGTTGAATATCTTAAATAACAGGAACAATAATTATCCAATTTGGATGTCAGTGCCTGGCCAGATTTCTGTCTGTTTTTATGAACACTCCTGGCCACCACACTAGCGCACGCCAACTTGCCAGAAAATCAATTCCGTGAGAGAAAGAAAAAAAGGGGGGGGGGGGGGAGATCGAGCCATAACCTGGCAACCCATCGCCAACCCATCGCTTGAATGTTCGTTTGACAACCCTCAGTCCCCACCCTCCCGCCTCTTAATCGGTTAGTAGACCTTTGGGGAGGCGTTTCTTTCCCTGTACCAAGTGATCCAAATTGTTAACATAAGATATTACATTTAGACCAGTGTGACTCGTGTTGCGTGTCAGAAGGCCTTCAGCAAACAAATTGAGGAAATTACGGCCTGTCGGATCTGGCCAATATTTGGCCGTTTTTTAAATCCATCAACTGGCAACTTGACCTTGTGAGATGTTTAAAAACAAAAACTTTGACTGGAAAAATGTGTCAACAAATTATCTGTGAACATGATCATGGCGTTTTATTCACGGTGTAGGGCCTGGTATACAAAAGGAGCAGGGAGAAGGGTGGATGTTAAGTTTTTAAAAACAAGTACAGAAAACTTTTTAAATACAGGCGTTATATGAACAAAATAAGAAAATATACCAAAAAGACGAAGTGGTCTAGCGGTAGAGAGCTGGACTTGCTAACCCGTATGTCTCGAGTTCGAATCCGGGTTCAAGTCAACCCAACTCTGATGGGTACCTAACTCATGTTACGGAAAGTAAATGCGGCTGGGCATAGTGCTGACCACACTATCTCTTCATATGCCGAGGTAACAGAAACAAGTGAACTCTACTTCACTTGCCCTATAGACCGTCAGGTTTGAAAGGAAACATATACTTTTTTTATAGTAAGTTTTGATGGTATCAGTAAAACCGTTGGCTGTTCTTCAAATCTTTTCAATTTATTTTTCGACCAACGCTTTACTTCTTATAGTACGGCCATTTTTGTTTAAGTGTATTTAAAAGCTTATATATCTATACTTGTTTTAATGCTACTTTTTAGTATTTAGATATTCTATGGCCATAAGAATACGTCGATACTTCACTTTAAAGACCAATTCGATTTATTGTCTAATAAAAAGATCACAACATGGATAGCATATCAGTGATTTCTTCTTCGTTCTTAATTTCAATTTCGAAGAGGATTTCCTCTAACGCAATTAAGTATTACGTGCCAACACACTATGTTGCCTGTTGGCTGCTATTTCAGTCTGCTTTTCTTTTTGGATTTGCTTCCGTAGCCTTTGTGCACTATTGAACTAACTACAATTCAGCTGTTGTTTAATTTTAGAGTTGTCTCTCCTAGAAGAGTTGTTGTCCCTAGTTAACCGGTCTCATCTGTCCATGGATCCAAACTCAAGACTTTGGGAGTTAGCTATTATACGTTTTCCTGCTCGACCATGCTGCCCACAGTGCCAATGAAATGTTCTGTATCTAGTATTCTAGTAGAAAGAGCTGCAGATATTAATTCCAGGTCTATTTTTTTAGGCAACACCCCCACCACAAAATTATTATTTTTTAAACTTTATAATAATAAGCTTTTAAATGCACTGAAAAATGTTTAAAAATAATAAAACAAACGTGTTTTTATGAATAAAACCATTGTTCTCTAAAATATGTTGGAGATTTCACAAGCGACCCCAATATATCTGCCATGCACCCTCCTCCCTCCCTCCCTCCCCCCCCCCCCCACCCCCTAGAGCCAGGGGAACTGAACTCTGTACATCCCATGCTTGTTTTTATTGTATTGATCAAACTACGGCTACTCGGTCAATAAGAAAAAACTTTGGGTGAATTTCGCGATGTATGGAATATTTTAATAGAGTCACTCCCAGCGAGACAGTGTTCAATCATGTACCACTTTTATCTTGAATCCTGCCCCCAAATAGTAATACATAGGAACCCAAAGGACATTTTACTACAGGACATGTCGGCCTAAAACCACGTTTTACGCTAAGATTTATCAACCCCAGGGGACGGCTTGGTCTCAAGGTTTAATACACAGCAAAAACTATTTTATCTGGTAATTACATATGCACTGGCATTAGGTGTTTCTATAATATATTTTAAAAGTCCATTGAGTTTGGATCCCGGGTTCGAGTCCGTATGACGCTCGTGAGTCCACTCAGCTCTGATGGGTACCTGACTTAAGTTAAGGAAACTAAAGGCGGCTGGGAATAGTGCAGACCACACTATCGCTTTAAATGTTGAGGTCATTGAAACTCTACTTCACCTTCAAGGGCACTTTATATCAACCCCTCTCCCAGCCGAAAATACTATTTACGACAAGACATATACACTGCAAAAGACACTTTACAATAAGACCACAGACCACAACAAGACTCTCTATCACAGATCATGACCCTTTACACCAAGACATCTTGACTACAACAGACCCTTTACACCAAGACATCTTGACTACAACAGACCCTTTACACCAAGACATCTTGACTGCAACAGACCCTTTACACCAAGACATCTTGACTACAACAGACCCTTTACACCAAGACATCTTGACTGCAACAGACCCTTTACACCAAGACATCTTGACTGCAACAGACCCTTTACACCAAGACATCTTGACTGCAACAGACCCTTTACACCAAGACATCTTGACTGCAACAGACCCTTTACACCAAGACATCTTGACTGCAACAGACCCTTTACACCAAGACATCTTGACTGCAACAGACCCTTTACACGATAAAATATTGACTGTAACAGACCCTTTACACGATAAAATATTGACCCCAAAAGGACATGATCGGCTCACAGACAGACCACGTGTTCATCATTGATCAGTGTCCGGAGAATTGATCAAGATATTCAGGAATCTGGTGGAGCAATATTCAATTTGTTACAAGAATATAGTGGAGTAATATTCAATTTGTTAGGAAGCTGGTGGAGTAATATTCAATTTGTTAGGAATATGGTGGAGCAATATACAATTTGTTAGGAATATGGTGGAGCAATATACAATTTGTTAGGAAGCTAGTGGAGTAATATATAATTTGTTAGGAAGCTGGTGGAGTAATGTCCAATTCGTTACATGAATCTGGTGGAGCAATTTATAATTCGTTACATTAATCTATTGGAGCAATGTCTAATTTCTTCCATGAATTCGGTGGAGCAATATTCAATTTGTTAAAGGAATCTGGTTGCGATAACTAACCTGTCCCATGAATATCGTCGAGAAATGTCTAATTTGTTAGGAAACTGGTGGAGTAATGTCTGAAGCCTTTTAAAGCTAATGTGTGTAATGTTAGTGTCTTTAAAAGATCTCCCGTGCCGGGGAAATTGTTTTAAACTACCGTCTTAGTCTTAGGAACTTAAAATTTGGCGTTCTGATAACTAAGAAAACCACGCAGGAAACTAGATAAATCTGCCTTTGATGACATTAAAGACATGCACTGTACTAAATACACTGTAAATAAACAAATGATCAACAGAAAAACCCGGCTAATAGTGTTCAAACATTCTAAATGGTCAGTTAATGGACAACTCCAACTCGTGTAGATCGTTAACCAGACAACACACACATTTTAAAACTCACGAACACAACATTGTGCTTATAAACTGTAGTCAGATAATTAGAGGTTAATTTGTAAATCAAGAGCCATAAAACAACTATCGTCAACAAAATTACAAGTCCGTTTTTAAATCAAGATTCATAAAACAAAATTTATTTTGCTAAAGATATTACGGAGTCGACTGCTGGTTCTATTTTAATTGTAAAATTTAAAATTGAACTAAGTTGCATCACAAATCTGGACACCGTGTAACGAGTTCGAATGTCTTGAAATAAGGGCAGCACGTAGACGGTCAAAGTGATCGCTGCCACTGAATAACGAAGTGCCGGCCCCTGATCAATAATAACACTCATAAGTTGTCAGAAATGAGGGGGCGGGGGGGGGGGGGGGGGGTCCCGGGTCAGGCGCAATCTTGTGCTGGACTATCGGTAAAGCTCGAACAGAAATGACGTCGAAAAAACCATGGGCAGATTTCACATACAAACACACACATACACATATACACACATACACACACATACACACACATACACACACATATACACACATACACACACACATACACACACATACACGCATACACACACATACACACATATACACACACATACACACAAACACACACCCATACACACATACACACACACACTCAAAAATAAACACACATACACACCACCACCACTGTTGCCCTAATAGTTATCCATTAAGCTTTTTTTTTTATTACGAAGAAATACGAAGTTGTTGGGCTGTACTGCTTTCTATTTCCAGAAACTTCTGCAACCAGGTCAAAATGTCCCATCTCCCCCCCCCCCCACCTCACACACACACATACACCCACTAAGCGCATGACGTCATTTATCGACGTCCTTGCCCATCATGAGCTAGACTCTGAGGTTATTAGCTGTCAGTCGTTAACTATCGTTAGATGACCTGAGCTAAACTATCGTTAGCTGACCTGAGCTAAACTATCGTTAGCTGATCTGAGCTAAACTATCGTTAGCTGACCTGAACTAAACTATCTTTAGCTGAGCTAAACTGTCGTTAGCTCACCTGAGTTAAACTATCGTTAGCTGTCTGAGCTAAACTATCGTTAGCTGACCTGAGCTAAACTATCGTTAGCTGTCTGAGTTAAACTATCGTTAGCTGTCTGAGCTAAACTATCGTTAGCTGACCTGAGCTAAACTATCGTTAGCTGTCTGAGCTAAACTATCGTTAGATGACCTGAGCTAAGTTATCGTTAGCTGACCTATGCTAAACTATCGTTAGCTGACCTGAGCTAAACTATCGTTGGCTGACCTGAGCTAAACTATCGTTAGCTGACCTGAGCTAAACTATCGTTAGCTGACCTGAGCTAAACTATCGTTAACTGACTTGAGCTAAACTATCATTAGTTGTCTGAGCTAAACTATCGTTAGATGACCTGAGCTAAACTATCAATGGCTTTCCTGGGCTAAACTATCGATGGCTTTCCGGAGCTAAACTATCAATGGCTTTCCTGAGCTAAACTATCGTTAGCTGACCTGAGCTAAGCTATCGTTAGCTGACCTGAGCTAAACTATCGTTAGCTGACCTGAGCTAAACTATCGCTGGCTTTCCTGAGCTAAATATCGCTAGCTATCATAAGGTAGACTATCATAAACTGTCTAGCCAGTAGCGTACGCAGGGGGGGAGCAGGGGGAGCGGCCGCTCCCCCTCTGGCCATTTTCAGCAAAGTGGCGCCTTTTTGGAAGCTTTTAAAACTCAAAGTTTCAAACAATGATATTTGTTAAAAATTATTTTTGGTCGGCACATCTATGTAAATCACAAGATTTCTTTTCATGCAACAATTACGCATTATTGTACTAGTCTAGTAGTGTCTACGTTTACAACACGTATTAACAGCTGCATCAGTTTGCCATTCTAAAAATAACCATTACGATGCATTGCAATGTTTAAAAAACCTCTACGGTAGTACCACTTGGCAAGTGGGGTGTTAAGTTTAGGGCAACTGTATAATGTATTTGCTTACGAATAATTGAATTAGAAAATGTTATACATACAACTTACACATAATTACTTTATATATTCAATTTGAATTGTGTGATTAATTTAAAAAATACAATACAGAAACAAATACAACTGATGTGGCACCTCTATTTAAATTTACTTATGATTAAACTGCGTAGTGGTGGGGACATTTTGACAAGGTCAACAACGTCATCACGATGAAGTAGTAGTATTCTTACAGTTTGGGCGATAGTGATTACGATTACAAATTATATGAAGCAGTTACAACCCCCCTCTTCCATGGACCCTTCTGTAAAAAAAATATTGTCATAATACCACTGCTACTTATTTAAATCTATTTCTGTAATATATATTTGTGTAATATATATTTGTGTAATATATATGTATGTTTAGAACAGTCATCTAAAAACTGACGCTATGTTCACTCTGAGTTGGTTATACCCCCCCCCCCCCCCGCCCCACACACACACCTCACCACCACAATTGTGTAGAGCGACATTAATGTCACACCTAGGTATACACTGGGCTGGATAATTGTCCTAAAGTGAACGGACAGTGGTGAATGAAGTTGAACCCACCCCACAACCCACCCCATACTGATCTGTTAAGTACATGTAGAAAAACGCGTAATGTACCATGCCGCCAGAAAATTAGCTTTTTAAACGTAAAACGCTGTGAATATTGTTTTTGCAATTACAAGTAAAAAGCTGTCTGATCAATACAGTGATCTAACCCATACCAATCACTATGTTAAAAAATGATCTTTAAAGAACACAAAGAAGCAGAGGTTTATTAAAAATATATGATCTGAACTAAAAGACCGATATTAAGTTAAACATAGGCTATTATTCCTAATGTTTTTCTATTATATCGAAAAGCGTGCTTTTATACCAACTCTGATTTTAAAAACTTTCATTATGCTGTAATACTTTAGCATTTATGATGACGATATATTAAATTCTGATTATAGACAAAAACTTTTTGTAAACACGAATAGTGTTAAACAATTTCATTATATTTTAAAGTAATTATTTATTTGTTTTGACATTTATAATTAAATGTGTAGATATATACATATTTATATTAAGAGAGTGATTATTTCCCCTATTTCACTTGTCTTAAATAATTACCCAGGAATTATGTAAGAATTTTTTTTACAAGAATTACAAAACAGATAGTGTTAGGTTCAATGTTTTTGGTTGTAGTGTATATATATATATATATATATATATATATATATATATATATATATATATATATATATATATATATATATATATATATATATATATATATATATATATATATATATATATATATATATATATATATATATATATATATATATATATATATATGTATATATTGTTTAGATTGATACAATTTTTGTTTTGTCGGCCTACATTGTGTTTTTTTCTTATTTCTTCAGAGTGCTACTTTCAATTTATTTTACATCATAGCGAAGTAATGACATATAGCTAGTAATTATATATATATATATATATATATATATATATATATATATATATATATATATATATATAATACACGTATATAGAACGTGTTAAAAATTCGGCGCCTTTTTTTGCTCTTTTCGCTCCCCCTTCAACGAAAACCTGGATACGCCTCTGTGTCTAGCCCTAGACTCTGAGGTCATGACCCAGAATGAGGCCATTAGTTGACATAGACTAGACTATGATGTTTTAATTTGACATGTTCTAGACTATGAGGTCATTAACTGGGTGGTTAATTTTCCTGATTGATTTAGGTGCCCACAAAAGATCAAACCTCCTCTGCCTCTGTTGTTAATTATATTTGTTGGGGTGGGAGGGGGAATATGATGCAATCAGTACCCTACCAAAACAAATACCTAATGGCCAGTCTCAAGGAAAGTGATCAGTAAACCCCCGATAAACTGAATTGAGTCGAACTTTTATAACAGATGAATCGATTGAGTTATAATCTAGGTGGGACGTATGAAGGGGAGATAACTAATACGATAACGTTGAGGTAAAAAAAATCGTTTTAATTATGAGATAACAGCTAATGGGATTCTGTTTGCTTTCTGGTGATTAGACCATCCTTATCTCAGAACTCCCAACTACCTCAAACCTCCCAATCTGGCGCAGGTGAAGTAGTATCTGGTATAGGCGCTTAAAGACTAGGCTCGTCAGATCTTTGCCTAGCGGCTTTACATTACCTAACAAGGGTCAGGTACCCATCAGAGCTGAGTGAACTCTGGGACGTGATACGAACTTGAGTTCGGAAACCGAACTTCCAAATTTAGGGCTAGAAGATGTATCTGGGGTATCTGTCAGGGGAGGATCAACGCCCCCCCCCCCCCCCCCCACTCACCCCTCCCACCCCCGAGGAGTAGAAAATGCTATGCAATTTTTATGCAAAGTATATACTTTAACCAGCATCAACCCCCGGAAATTGTAAATGCCCCCCCCCCTTGAAAATTCAAGCGCCCCCCCCGGAGAAAAATGTCTCAAAGAAACCCTATTACCCTGTTGTAACAGGAAGGTAACACATATAGATGGGAAATAGCTATGAGGTAAGCATATGGTAACCAAAGGGTAAGCAAATGGTAACCAAAGGGTAAGCAAATGGTAACCAAAGGGTAAGCAAATGGTAACCAAAAGGTAAGCAAATGGCAACCAAAACAAAACAACGTGAAACGTGCCGTTAACCCCAATGCTAACATTTCTCAAGCTAATTTTTTAAATTATTATTATTATTTAAACAAGCCTGCCTATCTGGAAACAATCCAACCTAAAATGGTTCCATTTGCAATTAAAACTCTCCTTTAAAAGGAAACAT
Organism: Physella acuta; assembly: GCF_028476545.2. NCBI lineage: Eukaryota > Metazoa > Mollusca > Gastropoda > Physidae > Physella > Physella acuta. The sequence continues at coordinate 157,600 of NW_026732750.1, read as the reverse complement.
AAATGTTAAAAGAAATGCCGGACAGGGGGGATTATAGCTTCATGTTTACAAAAATTGTTCTCTCCCCACCCCTCCCCCTCTCTAAACACTCCCCTGGGTAATGTCGCTGTTTAAAAATGTCCCTACAACACGATCCAGACGATACAATTTTAATCTGATAACTCTTTGCTCCCTCTCTTTCCCTCCCCCCCCCCTCTCTCTCTCTCTCTCTCTTATCATCCGATCAATTGTCTCCCGTGTGTGATGACGTATTGTCTATGACGTCAAGGCGCCTGAGGATCACTCTCGCAGCGAACATGACGCCATATTATCCGTTAGAAGTCGTACTCGAACAGTAATATGTGTTTTATCTGGCTTCGATTACTGCTTTTCTGTCACGGTATGTCGTCACATGACAGTCCCACTGCGAGGTATACAATTTTGTCAGAGGAACTGTTGAAGGAGAATGTCATATTGGACTCATTTTGCGAGATAACGATGTTGCTATGTACAAAAAAAAATTGACAGCTCTCCAGCCACTAGAGACTAGAGGGAAAAATATCCAGTTTTAAAGCGTTTATGAAACAAAACTCAAACTTAGTATGTTGAGTATTCTATGTTTGATGCTATTTTTTTTCTCCATAAAATAGAAGCAATAAACTTGGGAAATCCAAGTTGGACGGTATAAATAAGGCTATATATTGCTAGGTTTATGGTTAGAGTGTTAGAACTGATGTTGTTTTATTATTTAAGATTACGGTTGGAAGCAGCAAAGAATAAATAAACTAAAGATTTATTTATTTACTAGATACAGCTACACATAATAAGGGTATCGATTTTGCTAATACAGATATAAATATCAGCACCGAAATACGTCAGAGTTTAAGCAGATATAATCTAATTAAAAATGTTTCCGAACTCCAATATAGGGACAGCTTTGTGTTAATGAGCTTAGATTTTATAACTTAATAATGTTTGTTTTAAAACGGCATATTTTGTTTCTTTATTATTTTTTCATTAGGAACATGAAATTGTATTTTTTAAATGCTCAGCTTCCTTTAAACCCAAGCTACAGAATACGTATGTCTTCAGAGAGCAGAATACACCTCTATAAATTACACAGACTACAGCTCAGCTTTCATAGAGTACAGCTTTACAGCTTTCATAGAGTACAGCCTTATAGCTTTCATAGAATACAGCCTTACAGCTTTCATAGAATACAACCTTACAGCTTTCATAGAATACAGCCATACATCTTTCATAGAATACAGCCTTACAGCTTTCATAGAATACAGCCTTACAGCTTTCATAGAATACAGCTATACATCTTTCATAGAATACAGCCTTACAGCTTTCATAGAATACAGCCATACATCTTTCATAGAATACAGCCTTACAGCTTTCATAGAATACAGCCTTACAGCTTTCATAGAATACAGCCTTACAGCTTTCATAGAATACAGCCTTACAGCTTTCATAGAATACAGCCTTACAGCTTTCATAGAATACAGCCTTACAGCTTTCATAGAATACAGCCTTACAGCTTTCATAGAATACAGCCTTACAGCTTTCATAGAATACAGCCTTACAGCTTTCATAGAATACAGCCTTACAGCTTTCATAGAATACAGCCTTACAGCTTTCATAGAATACAGCCTTACAGCTTTCATAGAATAAAGCTTTACAGCTTTCATAGAATACAGCCTTACAGCTTTCATAGAATACAGCCTTACAGCTTTCATAGAATACAGCCTTACAGCTTTCATAGAATAGAGCCTTACAGCTTTCATAGAATACAACCTTACAGCTTTCATAGAATACAGCCTTACAGCTTTCATAGAATACAGCCTTACAGCTTTCATAGAGTACAGCCTTACAGCTTTCATAGAATACAGCCTTACAGCCTAGACCACAGAATACAGCCTAGACCACAGAATAGAGCCTAGACCACAGAATACAGCCTAGACCACAGAATACAGCCTAGACCACAGAATACAGCCTAGACCACAGAATACAGCATAGACCACAGAATACAGCCTAGACCACAGAATACAGCCTAGACCACACAATACAGCCTAGACCACACAATACAGCCTAGACCACACAATACAGCCTAGACCACAGAATACAGCCTTACAGCCTAGACCACAGAATACAGCATAGACCACATAGGGTGTCCTCACCCTAGACTGATCTTGTAGGTCGACCATCCATCAAGCCAGGAGTAGACAACTCCCTGTGATTTATTTCACCGAGTTTTCACCCACATCCTAAGGGCTAACTACCGAACAAAAGAGAATTTTTTTTCAAGCCTCAAAGTCCATTGTCTTCCTGATACATCTTCTAAGTGTTTGCCTCCAGCTCTCTCATTGATTATTCCATAAGCGTATTTTGTTTCATGATGTGCAATTAACGTGAACAAAACACAACCAACTAATGTCTTTTTTTTTCTAACACGGCCAACGCACATATTCTGTTTCTATGACTACTGCCCATGAAAGAGATCTGTAGATTTCCATTAGCTCAGTAGTTCTTAAGCTTTCAGGAGGTACCAAAACCCACCAGTTTTATTTGAGTATTCACTGAACCCTTCTTAATAGTTCTATCGTCCGCACTGACAAAATCCGATCGTGAATCATATGAGTCGGGTGTGTGTTTTGACCTTCGCCGAACCCTTGAGACTGATTCACCAAACCCCTGGGGTTTGATCGAATCTAAGTTAAAAAAACCACTGCCTTAAATATTCCGTCATTTTACAATATGTAACCAAACCACTGCCTTAAGTATTCCGCCATTTTACAATATGTAACCAAACCACCGCAGGAATTTACTGAATCTAATGTCCGGCCTAGTGACCACTCGGCCATTTCTTCCTTAAATGGTCATTTCTTACCAACACACATTCAAGCTTGAAATTGATTAATTATATGGCCTAATTAGTTACCTTAATTTTATAAAGTAAAAAAGTCTAATTAATTTGATTTTTTAACAATAAGACGACCTTCATTGGATCTACAAGTTTTCTTAGATTTTCAAGACGTTCAACAAAACATCTTAAAGACAACACATGCAGACACGACCTATCTGAAGGTTCGATACCTCAAAGTTCGATACCTCATGCCCCTCCCCTGTGGATACCAGGGCGGGACGGATACAATTATACCATCGACCACTTTATACCTTAACCGCGAGAAATGGAGTTCTAAACCTCGACCTTGTGGCATTAAATACGATAGCTCCCCCATCCCGATACTTGTTATCTCGAGTATAAGTTATTTTTAAAACTCGGTTTAAACGTCTTTTGTCATGTATACCATGCAAAAGAATGGTTGCTATAATATATTGCTACATCAAGGATCAGTGTAGCCGTAAGTAAACAAATCACATGTACTCTCAGGATGAACTCTATGTCCTGATATATTTTGTCCTGGTTTTTTTTTTTTTTTATTTGTCCTCGGGTCATTTGTCCGTGAGATATTTTGTCTGGGATATTTTGTCTGAGATAATTTGTCCTGAGATCATTTGTCATGGAACCATGTATATAAATATATAATTTATATAGAAAATATATACTTTATCCAATAATCCCCCCTCCCCAGTCAGATTTCAGAACTAAGTAATCAGTGTTTCTTCCATACTTTTTTCTCCGGGAGGCACTTGAAATTTGGGGGGGGGGGGGGGGCGGACACTGTTACAAGTATAAAGTTTTTATATAAATTCCATTACGTACAGCGGGGCAGTAGACTTTCTTCGGGGAAGGGGGGAATCTTCGGGGGGGGGGGGAGGTCTGTCCCTCCCCCCCCCCCCCCCCCCCCCCCAAAGAGATGCTTGGAAGAAAAACTGTAATTAATGGTGTATCAAGTTAACAACCGTGCGCTTTACAGCACGTCCCAGATATCGACAAATTTTAACTATACGAAATATTTTTTTAAAGATTCTAAGTTGCTGTAAAAAAATATATATTTTCAATAAGGATTTATGTTCTACTTCTGTATAACTCCTTGCATCTTTTCTTAACTCATTGATTTAATTTCCTTTTCCTTGCTACGTAACGTAGTTTTACCTTCCAGTTCTAACTAAAATATAATTGACTTAAAATTAACTAACTAACGTAAGCTAACGCAGAAGTCTGCCATGAACTATTAAATGATTTAACCTCACGACCTGTCAAATACTTCCACCGCCATATTTGTCACCCTTAAACACGAGACCCCCTTGAGGGAATATGGGAGGAGGCGGGGGGGAGGGGGGTGACTGACAAGAACAGCCCCGGGGCGGCATCCAATGAAAGTTAATTATTCTGACCTTCAAAACGTGGGGGGATTAGCTAGGTCACGTGGTACCCATAAACTGATGTCTGTAAGCGTGAATTAAAAAGAATGTCCACGAATTTGATCACGTTATTTCATTGTTTGATTGTTTTCATAGCCTAATTTTTGGAAAATAAAACATTTTTTTTAAAAACCTCAGCTCTCACATTTTTCCTCAACTCCACCCCCCTCCACACACACACACACACACACACGCACACAAACATTTAATTCTCAACCCTTGATTATAAAAATTCCCAAAAACTATTTTTTAGATTAACTCACGCCGATTATACGTAAAGTAAGCCCATGCGATAGTTAAGCCCATAAAATACATTAAAAATCCAAACAATAAATAAGTTAAGTCCATACAATACATACAGCTAAGCCCATATAATCATAATCTAATCCCATATATTAGTTAAAGTTAAGCCCGTATGATATATAATGTCGAAACATAAGATAAGAAACCTATACAATAAAGTTAACCCCATACAACCGATAGATCTAACCCATGCACAGATAAGCTTAACCCAATGGGTAATATGCAGCTCGAGTATCCTCACGTGACTTCCTATTAATGACATCTATTCTCTATCTACCCCAACAGATGGAACTATAAGAGACGAAACCAGCAATTACCAAGTCTCGACGAGGCTGCGCATGCGTGTTCCAGCATTCCCACATTGATTTCCTGCAACGCAAAGATGGACCATGGCAGAGGTCAGGGAGCGCACGGGGGCGGACAGAACTACCCGGGCCGCCGCACGAGGGAGGAACGGAGGTCTTTGTCCGAGAGCTTAGCAGATGGCACCTCCAAGTTTTTCAGCTCCATGGTGGCCAAGAAGAACGGGCTCTTCAGCGATATCTCGAGTAAAATCGAAAACACGTTCGCCCCGAAAACGGACACGATTAGTAATGCCACGGAGAGCGAGCGGTCCTCCCCTACCACGCCTCCTGCTCCGAACACCCCTCCTCCAAGACCGCCGCCTCCGAAGAGAATCCCCTCAATGGGGAGCTCTAGAGAAAAGGAGAATGTTATCAAAAGAATGTCGTCGATGCCGGCGTATACTAGAACCGACAGCCGGCCGGAAGACGCTCCTGAAACTATGCGGAATCAGCACGGTAACCACACGCGGGCCAGTTCCGAGGATCGGTTTTCCGTGAACGGGATGAACATCAGCTTCGACGAGCCGATCATCTACACGTCTAGGGAAACGATCCCCGCGTCAACACACGCCAGCGGGAATGACGTCACGGAAAATCAAAATGGAAGACTGGGTCACAACGCCAAGAACGAGGCCGCTTCCGATTCGTCCTCGGCTCACCCGAGACCCGCCCCGAGGTCTCAGAAGCCCTCGAAAACAGGGGATGCGGTGACCCCGACCCATAACAGACACCCCGGACGCTGATAAAGGCGTCAATGTGAACAATCGCGTGAAGGACACGGCGCTGAGCCACGGCAACTCTGCGGACAGACTCAACGAGAACCAGCTGCTGGAGGAGGTCAAGCAGATGTCCAGCGAGATGATCCGACTGACGGAAAACGTCCAGAAATCTGACATGTCACAGACATTCAAAAAATCAGACTCGGACAGCGGGGGTTCGGACAGAGGGGGTTCGGACAGAGGGGGTTCGGACAGAGGGGGTTCCGACAGCGCAGACGACACCCACGTCCGCCAGAAGGCGCCCATGTTCACCAACACCAAAAGACGCTCCAGCACTGTGGACGAGATGCTCTTCGACGATTACGTCGAGCCGGAAATAGATGCCGTGTTTTCCGCGGAGGTCCCGCCGGAAAATCTCATCTGCTTCGAACCGGAACCGGAAATAATTGTGAATAGTCCGGATTCGTCCGTGGAGGGCAACGAGCGCATGCTGGCTGGGACGAGCATCGATTCGTCGGACGTGGAGTACGGGGGGACCACCGTCCACCGGTCCGCCTCGGTGGGCTCGGAGAAGTCCTGGTCCTCCAACTACAGCGTGGACTCGCAGCCCGATGACGTCACGCTGGAGAGCATCGAGTTCATGAAATATTTCGTTGATAAGGTCTTCCATCCAAGGTAAAAAAAAATCTTCTGTTTATTATTTTTAAATTTTAGAAAGTACCAAAAATTATTTTTGAAAATACTAAATGTTCGTTATTTATTAACCCATTTAAATTCTTTGTGTTTGTGTAATATCATTGGTTGTGTTTGTGTAATAACATTGTTTGTGTTTGTGTAATAACATTGTTTGTGTAATAACATTGTTTGTGTTTGTGTAATAACATTGTTTGTGTTTGTGTAATAACATTGTTTGTGTTTGTGTAATACCATTGTTTGTGTTTGTGTACTAACATTGTTTGTGTTTGTGTAATAACATTGTTTGTGTTTGTGTAAAAACATTGTTTGTGTAATAACATTGTTTGTGTTTGTGTAATAACATTGTTTGTGTTTGTGTAATAACATTGTTTGTGTTTGTGTAATAACATTGTTTGTGTTTGTGTAATAACATTGTTTGTGTTTGTGTAATAACAGTGTTTGTGTTTGTGTAATAACATTGTTTGTGTTTGTGTAATAACATTGTTTGTGTTTGTGTAATAACATTGTTTGTGTTTGTGTAATAACATTGTTTGTGTTTGTGTAATAACATTGTTTGTGTAATAACATTGTTTGTGTTTGTGTAATAACATTGTTTGTGTTTGTGTAATAACATTGTTTGTGTTTGTGTAATAACATTGTTTGTGTTTGTGTAATAACATTGTTTGTGTTTGTGTAATAACAGTGTTTGTGTTTGTGTAATAACATTGTTTGTGTTTGTGTAATAACATTGTTTGTGTTTGTGTAATAACATTGTTTGTGTTTGTGTAATAACATTGTTTGTGTTTGTGTAATAACAGTGTTTGTGTTTGTGTAATAACATTGTTTGTGTTTGTGTAATAACATTGTTTGTGTTTGTGTAATAACATTGTTTGTGTTTGTGTAATAACATTGTTTGTGTTTGTGTAATAACATTGTTTGTGTAATAACATTGTTTGTGTTTGTGTAATAACAGTGTTTGTGTTTGTGTAATAACATTGTAGCACCGTCAATCCATTTGTTGGATTCTTGGTCTCGTTAGTTGTCCACACAACGCGGTATAGGACTACACCTACACATACAACAGTCCTCTCCATCATACGTACACATGCGTCTTATGTCATGGTGCGTACACCTCAGTCTTCTATCACGATGCGTACACATGTTTCTTCTGTCAAATATTTTACTTGTCCTTTGTTGTACGAGTGTAATGTATGTGAGACTCCAAATAAATTTTTTTCTAGCTATACGCTATATTTAAAAATGAAATCATCCAAAAATCTTAATTAATCTAATTAATAAACGATAACGGTTGCATTTCATAAACAGAGTTTCTTCCAGGCATCTCTTGGGGGGGGGGGGGGGGGGGGGAGGGGAGGGGGGTCCCCCCTAACAAAATGAAATTTATATAGAAAATATATACTTTTAATAGTGTCCGCCCCCCCCCCCCCCGAAGAAAGTCTACAGCCCCCCCCCCCCCCCCCCCCGAAAATTTCAAGTGTCTCCCCCCCCCCCCCCCGGAGAAAAAAGTCTGGAAGAAACACTGTTCATAAACAGCGATATTTTAACTGTTAGCCAAGTAGTCTTCTCCAAGTACAGCACTCAGGGAGGATGTTGATACAGCCGACACAAAATAACAACTCTTCTTTGCTAACATCTGAATGAATATATTTCACAAAGACAAGCAACTGCGAACACGAACTCACGCCTATTGATTCATCAACTTTAAAAGCAAACAATGGTGAAAGCTTGATTTCATTCAAAATTTGTTCTTTAACATCTATGGACGTGTCTGCTATAACTCGCTGAATAGTATTATTAGGCAGTGATATGTGTTGCATCTTTACTGCACTGGAATCCGCAAAAATTAATTTCACCATCTTCATCAAGCAGGGTTTGGTGAGATTTTATCCTACTGTGTGTGAGGGTTTTTTTGTTTTTTTTTTGTTTTTTTTTTTGCTTGACTATTTCTAATGCGACAACAAATGATGCTTGTACTAATGCTGTGTTTCCTTTGTGAAAACTTCCTGTTCGATTGTCTCTGGCGTTTGCAACTAGTTTCATGCCGACGAAAGAACTCCATATCTTTGTAGGTGTGTTCCGAATGACTCGTTTCAAAATGACGTTTCAGGTTTGAAGGTTTTATCGACTCATGACTAAGAACAACTTTGCAGAGTACGCATTGTTTCTTCTCTATTCCACCTGCAGTAATGTTAGTAAAGCCGAATTTCAGATATTCTTCTAAAAATTATTTTTCAATGCTAGGGTTTGGTCTACCAGTTGGCGAGACCCCCAGTTTGGGAACCCATGTCTTAATCAGTTCACGACTTTTTTTTTTTTTTTTAAATACTTTTATTTGCAATTAAAACAATTACATCAACATCAAATTTTTTAACATAATTTTGAACACCAAATGAAAACGAAAGGTTTTGCAAATGTACATAATGAATATTTACATGATGTCATGTATTTGATTATAAAAAAATTGCAAAGGATGACAGTAAAAGGGGTGGAGGTCAAAAGAAAGTGTCAGAAGTCTGGGTGGGGAGAGCAAAGGAAATTTTTCAGAGAAGGTCAATGGGACAGTGAAGCATTTTCTATGTAGGGAAACAACTTAAGTTGACTAGTTGAAGGGGTGTTGTAGTGGTCGCATTGAGTTTTCAAAAGGTTGCAGTGTGAAAGATGAGGGGAAAGAGACAAGATTTAGAACTTTAAATAAGTTCTGGATATTGATGTTGCGGTGGGTGGTGGGGTCGTTGGAACAGTTAAAGGGATTGTGGGGTTATCATGTCTGAGGGTAGAGTGGATAGAGGGGGAGAGAGGAGGGGGTAGATTTTTTTAATTTTTATTTTTATTAATTCAATTGTTTTAAACATTTAAATCAGTAATAATAATATATTTGATAGATTTTACATAGCATCAAAGACATGAACAATGAACATCAATTGCATATATAATAATCAAAGGGAAAAAATAAAATGGCAATAGAACTAGATTAAAATAAGGTGTGCAAACTAGGTTTCTCTTCACTGCTTAGTTAGTGAAAAAAGGCCTTTGTGCCTACAATTGTAACCGTTGTTTGAATAAATTTGAATAAATTTGAATAAATTTGAAATTTGTGCTGCGGAGTCAAAAGTTCACACTGTAGCCACGACTTTTTTATATTAAAAAATTGGTTTCCCAAGCACATATGCCCAATCAATACAATTTGATGCATGTCATCAAAATTGACTACAAGTATGTTATAATAAAGCTAACGTGTTTTGACTTTCACACAAAACCTACAGTTTAGTAGTCAATTGGTAAAAAATATTTTGTTGACACAGTTACATAGCTAATATAACAGATCTGTTATAATTATTACATAATGAATTTAAAACGTTTTATTGTGTTTTTCAAGCATGTCTTAGTTACACTTATTTAATTCAGCTTTTCTTGTGAACGTTATTTCCCTTGAATAAAATATTGATGTTTGGATTTCAAAAAGGGAGATAATTTGTTGTTTAACTTTACATTAATTTCAAATTCTTGTACCTTAGGTTGACCGCTTACTTATAAATACAACTTTAAGTTATTATTTTCTATTGTAAAAATTATATAGAGCCGAAGTTCTAAACGAAATAGTTTGGTAGGTGTTCTTGCATTATCAAGTTGAAAAACAAATACATCAGCAGCCGTTGTATATTGCAATACTTAATGTTAGTAGACATACAACAAATGCTTCTAAAATAGTCTTAGTGGCAAAAAAATCATCAAATTAATTAAGTGTTTTGTTGATATTTTTCACCCTCTCCTAAAGGATTCGTATATAACAATCGTAGGCTGGAATCTACAACATTTGTAAACTTTTTCAAAAATAAAAATCATTACATAATCACACAATATAGACATTTTACAATTAAAACTAAAGACAGTCAAGCTTAAAACAGGTAAGTTCCGTTTTAGAACTCACCTTGGGAGGTTTGTAGAGAGCCCAACACCACAAAAGCTGTGGGTTTTTTTCAGTGGTTTTGTTCCAGACTTATTTCTCCCGGGAGGGTGGGGGGGGGAGCACTTGGAATTTTCTAAGGTAGGGGGGGGGGACTGTGTCGTAAAGTACAAATTAGACTCGTGAACTTTGCAACAATGTCAATAGAATGTGATTACGCTTGCAAACTGGAATTGAAGGAATTAGCACAAACTTTTGGGACGAAGGAGGCAAGTAAAATTTGATTTTGATGTCTACTTATAACGTGTACGCAATCGATAAAGAATTAATTATTTATATGTCACTTTTGATTAATTTTTTTCTTATATGTATTTTTTAGTAATTAATTTGTGTGGAAGGGGCCTTTCAATAAGTTTAGCCTAGGGCGCTCTGGTTAGACAGACAAGGAATCAACTATATAAAACAGCATAATAGAAAATATTAAGCAAAAAGTAAACATTTTAACTCAATGTTGTAAAATATTCAGACAAAGACTTAAGTTTGTATGTTAAATGATGTTAGTTTCTTTCTTGGTGCTTTGTTGTTGTTTTTCCAGGTTTTTTCCTCCCATAGTTCTGAATGTTGTATCTAGAAACGTTATTTTAGTTCCTTGTTATTGAATGAGAAAGCCGGCTGTTAAATGTTCGCTTCATGTTAACAGTGTTAAAAAAAAATGTGTCTGTACAGCTATTGGATCAGCCGCCAGCCAATCGAAAACATGGCATTATTGTTTCTATATTTAGTTTTCTGTGTGTCCCCAGCATGAGGTTTGTTTATTTATTTTCATGCCTGGTCGAGAAAATAACATTTGTGTCTGCAATTACAAGATAACTCGATAGTCCACTCAAATATCGGATATATACACATATATAAAAGATATATATATATATATATATATATATATATATATATATATAGGCCTATATATAAAAGACATAAATGAAAAAAAACGACAGTCCAACCCCTTCATTTCATGTAACATTCAAATATGAGCTTCCCACCTACCTCCCCTACACACACTTACTTATACACCCATACATACATAAAAGGCAGAAAAAATTGTTGCTATAGATATGTGATTTTTTAAAATGCCATTTGCTACTAGTGAAATTTGTCAAACTGTATCTTGTGTTAAAATTAAAAACAAAAGGCCATTCTAATTACGTTAAGTGTTACATTCATTTTACTCGGCGGAAATCAGTGTAAAATATAACCCGAGCATGAACCCAACCCCCAGCCCCAACACGTTATATAATATATCCAAGATCCTTTAAATCTGGGTAAAAGGATGAACCAACCCCTGCCCCCCTCCACGTTATATAATATATGCACTGTGTTTTTATATCTGAGATTGTGAATCGATAGGTAAAAAAAAGTTCAGATTTATTTTGCCTCTCCCCCTCCTCCCCCTTCCACAAACACACATAGACACCCTCCTTAAACTAATCCTAGTGGCGTAGCCAGGGTTTGTGATGTCTAATGCTGTGGGCGCCGGTGTCCTGTGAAATTCTATGATTTTATTCAAATATATTTTTAATGCACATAAAGGGAACAATATTTATAGTTCGCATTTTTATTTGAACACAGCGTTACTTTTTTGGCCGATCCACTGTAACGATTTTAAGAAGAAAACAAAATTAAAAAGCTCACTTGTTCTTTAGAAGAACTAATAAAATGCCTATATCTATTTTTTTTAAACTAATTACAGCCAACTTATATTGAAGGAAAATGTATTAAAATATACTTATGTTTTAGAAAAACTAATTAAAGTATATATATATATATATATATATATATATATATATATATATATATATATATATATATATATATATATAAACTAATATGGGCTAAATATATTTTAGAAAAATTAAAAAAAAAGCCTACGTATAATTTTTGTAAACCTGAAAAGGGCTGAATATATTTTAGAAAAACTAATTAAGGCCTACATATATTTTAGACAATCTAATTAAGCCCTACGCAACGTTTTATAAAAATTAATTAAAGTCTACATTAGAAAAGCGAATTTTTATTCCATCCAGTTGTGTGTTTCTCTCCGCTGAAGATCTACTCAGCATTCTTCAAGGAAACTCTTCATTTCGCTGTCTGAATCTTCTTTCACAAAGTTGCTCTCGTTTTTTTTTTCTAATTAGATTCTCCGGTAATTACGATTGCCTGATTCAAATGATTTACCAATCTTCTGTCGTCTGCAGTGGGTCAATCGATGGATGGCCACGTCTGGGAGCTTATAGCAGAAGACAATTTTATGGCGGGTTTTTTTTTCCTGCACAGACTTGGCTCCTTATCTTCTGCCCCCAACCCCCCCACCCCACACACGTCTCAAGTCCGGCCATCCATCCTACATACACACTCCAAAGTGATATCGTGTGGTAGCGCTATGCTTGCTCTTGCTCTGCTCAAACTGACGGCTGGAAATTTGGAGACAGGGGTTTTTTAAAGTGCGATCTAAACGCGAGTCTTATCCCAAGGCCTTGACCCCCAACCTTAATCCTTATCATTGACCCTGATTATCCTCCTGACCCTAATCATAATCCTTATCCTATCCCCCACATTGATAACGAGAGAAAATAAACGATACTGCATTGTCCTGTCGTTATGTTCTACAAAATCCATGTAATTAGAGATATCAAGGTACCACACTACATCGTTAGGTTTTGGGTCAGTTTAATGTAAGAGTTAGGATTGGGTTATAGATTGGTTTAAGGATTTAATTTATCCATATCAAGATTAGCAGCACGTTTCGTGTTTAACGAATGTATACAACTTTACGCTAAGCCATTACTTCTCATCTTAAATTCGGGAAATTTCGCATTCTACCAAATTGTGCGTTCAATTTTTTCAAGTTCTTTTTGTCTATATCGAAATGCATAAATATTATATTTATTGTCATATTCGAATTCCTCTCAAACCGTGTTATGTGCCGGGCATTTTCAAGCCATCATACTCTGCCACACAAAAACTGCTGAATGCTATAAAAATGTGATGCACACTCAGCGGTCTGTAGATATCACGCAACAATCACCTACCTCAGTGTCAGTGTTTCTTTCCAGCATCTCTTCGTGAATGGAAGAAATGGAATTTATCTCGAAAATGTATCATTTTATCAGTGTCCGCCCCCCCCCCCCACCCCAAAAATTTCAAGTGCCCCCCCCCCCCTCCCCCGGAGGAAAAATCTGGAAGAAACACTGCTCATTGTAGTTTCCTTCTAATGAACAGTTTGGTGGTCGGAGTAAAACTAAGTATAAGGATATACTTTCGTTTTCATATGCAATAATATTGGATAACACCCTTTTTATCTAATTTTTTTTCATTTATATTTACGTAATATGTTATTGTGTATTCATGTATGTATGTATAGCAGGTATCTATATTCTATGCATCTATAATCGAACACACTTTTCCCCAATAATACAAAACAAACATTGGTCATCAAGAAATTAATGTAGAGAGCCCATATTAGTCTGCCCATCCAGCGAATATACTACCACCCCATCCCTCACCAATTGAGTCCCTTGAGGTCTGTTGTGCAACAGTAAGTCATGCTGTTGTGAATGTCTCGCATATATACTCAAGTTCTCATCTTCAATCAAATTTCCCTACATCTATTTTCATCCTGAATATATGTTTTTATCCTGCATAATGGATGACTTATCCATTTTCATGTGCCAGGTTTTTTATGTCCGTGTAAAAAATTGTTGGTTTGTCTATTTCGATGAAGGCGTCTCGTTTATAATGCATGCGCTTCCGTTTTTAATTTGAACTGTTTATGCGTTCATGTACATCTTGTTATTAGCAGAAATACAATTTATGTCTCATTAAAATGTGTTTATGTTTAATTAAAAAAAACATCCTTTATGTGTTATTAAAAAGATGTATCTCGGGGGCTCTTTAAAATTATGTATACGTCGTTTATGTTCAAAATGAAACATCATAATGTGTATTGAAAATATTTATTTATCATGTTGAGTAAAAAGTATTATTCCTATTTCCCCCGTCTTACATTAATTGCCTGACACTAACCTAAACTGGTATAATGTGATTTCGACTCCAAATCCGCCCCCTCCCCCCCTCTCCCCAAACAGTTACGAAAATCAACCAATTATAATTTGTGTATGGATTCACTAGTCTCGAGTATGGTTCCCTGACTTGGGTCCGTACGGCGTCATTGAGTCCATCCAGCTCTGATGGGTACCTGAATCACGTTAGGAAAACAAAAAACAAAACGGCTGGTCATAGTGCTGACCAGACTATCCCTTCATATGCCAAAGTCATTGAAACAGTTGAACTCTACTTCATCTGCCCCGTGTAACTTAAGCACAAACGGGAAAAGACGATGATAGATTTGTTATCAACAGTTTTAATTTTTTAAAAATTATTAAACTAATGAGTTCACCTATTTAGTGATGACCACGTGTGCCGGTGACATTTGTGTTGGTGACTGGTGACCACGTGTGCTGATGACCACGTGTGCTGATGACCACGTGTGCTGATGACCACGTGTGCCAGTGACATTTGTGTTGGTGACTGGTGACCACGTGTGCTGATGACCACGTGTGCTGATGACCACGTGTGCTGGTGACCACGTGTGCTGATGACCACGTGTGCTGATGACCACGTGTGCCGGTGACATTTGTGTTGGTGACTGGTGACCACGTGTGCTGATGACCACGTGTGCTGATGACCACGTGTGCTGATGACCACGTGTGCTGATGACCACGTGTGCCGGTGACATTTGTGTTGGTGACTGGTGACCACGTGTGCTGATGACCACGTGTGCTGATGACCACGTGTGCTGATGACCACGTGTGCTGATGACCACGTGTGCCGGTGACATTTGTGTTGGTGACTGGTGACCACGTGTGCTGATGACCACGTGTGCTGATGACCACGTGTGCTGATGACCACGTGTGCTGATGACCACGTGTGCCGGTGACATTTGTGTTGGTGACTGGTGACCACGTGTGCTGATGACCACGTGTGCTGATGACCACGTGTGCTGATGACCACGTGTGCTGATGACCACGTGTGCCGGTGACATTTGTGTTGGTGACTGGTGACCACGTGTGCTGATGACCACGTGTGCTGATGACCACGTGTGCTGATGACCACGTGTGCTGATGACCACGTGTGCTGATGACCACGTGTGCTGATGACCACGTGTGCCGGTGACATTTGTGTTGGTGACTGGTGACCACGTGTGCTGATGACCACGTGTGCCGGTGACATTTGTGTTGGTGACTGGTGACCACGTGTGCTGATGACCACGTGTGCTGATGACCACGTGTGCTGATGACCACGTGTGCTGATGACCACGTGTGCTGATGACCACGTGTGCTGATGACCACGTGTGCTGATGACCACGTGTGCCGGTGACATTTGTGTTGGTGACTGGTGACCACGTGTGCTGATGACCACGTGTGCTGATGACCACGTGTGCTGATGACCACGTGTGCTGATGACCACGTGTGCTGATGACCACGTGTGCCGGTGACATTTGTGTTGGTGACTGGTGACCACGTGTGCTGATGACCACGTGTGCTGATGACCACGTGTGCTGATGACCACGTGTGCTGATGACCACGTGTGCTGATGACCACGTGTGCTGATGACCACGTGTGCCGGTGACATTTGTGTTGGTGACTGGTGACCACGTGTGCTGATGACCACGTGTGCCGGTGACATTTGTGTTGGTGACTGGTGACCACGTGTGCTGATGACCACGTGTGCTGATGACCACGTGTGCTGATGACCACGTGTGCTGATGACCACGTGTGCTGATGACCACGTGTGCTGATGACCACGTGTGCTGATGACCACGTGTGCCGGTGACATTTGTGTTGGTGACTGGTGACCACGTGTGCTGATGACCACGTGTGCTGATGACCACGTGTGCTGATGACCACGTGTGCTGATGACCACGTGTGCCGGTGACATTTGTGTTGGTGACTGGTGACCACGTGTGCTGATGACCACGTGTGCTGATGACCACGTGTGCTGATGACCACGTGTGCTGATGACCACATGTGCTGATGACCGCGTGTGCTGATGACCACGTGACATGTGCTGGTGACCACATGTGCTGATGACCACGTGCGCTGGTGACCACATGTGCTGAAAACCGCGTGTGCTGATGACCACATGTGCTGATGCCCCACCCCCTTTCCCTCAGTTCCCCACATAAACGTGTAACACACATACTAACCCCAGTTTCTTGTATCTTCCAGTGAGGACATCTCACAGACGGAGAAAGCCAAATTTGGAGAACTGTGTCAGGTGAGTTGACATTCAGCCATTTTGGATTTCAATAAGTAAATAACAAACTAGGCTATTTTTAGCTCAAGGGATAGAGACTATGGGTACTGCGCTGCCTTCATAGATAACAGATCTTAGCCCTGGGGTTTTTTTTTTTGCGGACATTTTTTTCCAAGGGTAGGTGAGCTTGAACGGGCTAAAACTTACGAGTGGGAGTGGACACTGGTAGAAGTATGTATTTCCTATATTAATTATATTTCGTTTGACGTGCCCCTCCCCCCTCTCCCCCCTCCCCCCCCCCCCCCCCCCCCCTGGAAGAGATGCTTGAAAGACTCTTGATCTTAGGGCTGGCAAAAGAGGCTTCATCTATGTCTAGCGGACGTTTTTCATGTACAGATATTTGACCGGTATTTGAACCTGTGATCTTGGGGATTTTTTCAGGTGTAGGCCTTCGCTCAACATGACGATAGCTTAACCCCTTAATGGCATGATTGAAGGGCCTGCACTTCTTATTACCCTACTGAAACTACCCTGACATCAATACTGTTTCACTTCATCACAAGCGTTTATCATTTTTTTTTAATCAATTGTGTTCTAGGTGACCCCGCTATGGGCGATCTCAACCTATCTCCTCATTGGCTAGATTCCAACCAATGGGGATCTATTTTGTAATGCACGCGATATTTGAACCCCTTTTGTAAATTAGTTTTTGATCGGAAATAAATTATTTAAAGAAAGAAAGAAAAATGAATGGTGTTTAATAATTGGATGAGGTGGATTTTAATACCATTTATGTTATAATATTTAAAATGGACTCTTCTAAATCAAGGGGTGGTACATTACTTTTTTCCAAGCACGTGGAGTATAACTGTAGACGCAATCAAGTTAACTTTATTATTTGCACATAGTACAGCGCATATGACATGTTTTCTCACACAGACTCATTCATAGCAAAACTCACTGTCATCAACTACACAACTATAGACTATAGAGTAGACAGAGGCTGCATATTCAAGGGACATAACTACAATATATATAATACAAGGGACGTAACAATTACTAACAAGACATATCGTAACAAGGGGTGTTAGGTTAATAGTTGTAAACTATTTAACACATAATTTACATCAAAGCTAACCCGGATGTAGCCGGTAGCCTAGACTATGCCCTTAATCCCTCAACAAATAGTGGATCTCATCTAAAAAAAAATACGTTTTCTTTTATAGGAATACTTCATTGTGGGGGAAGGGTGCAAAAATAATCCAAAGTATTGAATAGAAATCGGGGTACCCTTATTATCAAACCACTCTTTACTAAAGTGTTAATCTTTAAAGTAAATAACCTTTCTCGCGGTATCATGTATACCTTTAAGATCACCACGACCCTTATCTGTAATGTAAATAACTCATCTCGAGGTATTATTTAACTTTAAGATATCCCCTCCCACAACCGCACACAACTGTAATGTAAATCGCGCAGTAAAAAAAAAAATCCTCAATCTCAGACTCTGCCCTCTTGTCAAAATCTGGTTCCTGTTACTATTGACACTTGAGCTGGTCACGCGAAGAATAAACCTAATCTCCCTGGTGAAACGAGTAGAGGCATGAGCTTAATGGTGACCGAGAAAAATGCGCAACGGAAAACTGCGCAACCGAAAATAACGCACACAAAAATGCGCATGGGTATATTTCTTTTTAAAATTCAAGCATTTTTAGGCATGTAATAACTACAAGTAATTTATAGTATAATAAAATATATTTCCACTAACTATGAAAAAAATTGAATTGTATTAGTATTATTAGTTTGTATTTGCGCATTTTTTTTCTGTTTGCGTAGTGTTCCGTTGCGCAGTTTTTGGAATGCGCAGTTTTTCTGGGAACCGAGCTTAAGATATTTTTATGTCACGTGGTTCGCTTCGACTAACCAATGACGACTTTCACACTGTACCTAGACTTTGCCTTAAACATATCTCATTACTTTAATTCCGAAATAATTTAAGCTCACATATGTGGAATCCAATAATATGTTTATATATGAATGTCTATAATAGAAATCCAAACCCCAGAACTGAGGTTATTCGTGTTTGGCACATTTAATTACCCGACTCCTAGGATTATTTATAACGCTTTTAAATTTTCACTGCCCTGCTAATGAAAACTGTAATTGAAATTGAAAGATTTAATTCAATGGAGTCTAGATTAGACGCCTCTTCCGTTCATTGGATCAGGTACTCGGGGGGGGGGGGGGGGGGGTTCTTTCAGGCATTGTTCCGTGGGTCACTTCCCCTTCCTGGAATACATCTAGAAAATATATAGTTCAGGCATTATCCGCCCAACCCCCACTCTCCCCACCCTGTTCGAGAAGTTTCGAGTATGATTCCCCCCTTCCCGGCCCCCGGGAGCAAAAAAAAACTGCGTGAGGAGGGGCTGAGGCTGCGAAGAGGGAATTATTATTGTGTGATCTTTCTGTCGAAATAATCTTCATAGAATAGGAAAGCGTCTAGCACATTCTCTAAAAACAAAAACTCCAAATTTTAAAGTGAAAAAAATTTAACGATCGGAATTTTTTATTTAATTAACAGCGTTGCAACATTTTAAAGCAATCAGTAAGGCTTATCTGATTTGAAATGTCCTGCTCAAATTTATTTGAAGGCCTATGAACTTTAAAATTTTCCTTAATTACAGCACTTTCCTGGTCGATTATGGTTTTCAAGGTGTGTCAATTCTCAGGTAAGATTATATTTCAATCTCTCCACCTTGAATTAAAAGGTAAGCGGATTTTCCACTACCTCACTTAATGTTATAGGTAATTGGTTATTTCACTCTCGGGATTTTACATGTAAATGGTTATTCCAATTCCAAAATTTTACAGGTAAATGATTATTCCCCACCCAAGATTTTACAGGTAAATGATTATTCCCCACCCAAGATTTTACAGGTAAATGGTTATTCCAAATCCAAGATTTTACGGGTAAATGATTATTCCCCACCCAAGATTTTACAGGTAAATGATTATTCCGATCCCAAGATTTTAAAGGTAAATTGCTATTCACCACCCAATATTTTACGGGTAAATGACTTTTCCAGTCCCATCATTTTGAAGATATATGGCTATTCCAATTAACACCACCCAACCCACCCCCTGAACTTACAGCTAAGAAAAATTTAATCTGATTGCCTTCAACCCAAAGTGACAGCCCCCCAGTCCCCACATTAAAAAAAACTTGTGGTGTTTCAGCCAGTGCAAATAAAATGGCTACATTTCAGATTTAATAGGCATTAAAGTTTATTTACTAAATTGAAGCAAGGCTGCTCAAATTTTTTTAAGGTACATGTGTCCCTAACAACCAACCCCCTCCACTCCCCCCAGAAGAAATTCAACTTCTACTATTTTTAAATTTATTTTATGTTCCTTAACGCAGCTTTGCGTCTAATGCGTTACTAATGACGCTGTTCAAGAGAGTTGTTTTTTTAAACCAACTTCCTGTGTTTCAGAGGGTCCATAACAAACGTGTCATAGAGCCTGTCTTCTTCCGGTTGATGCAGTATTTTGCCGTCTGCTTGTTTGAATGTAACGAAGCTGAAGATTTCTCGCCCGCCAAAACCCTGATGAATATGTGTTTTACCTTTTACTATGAGGGTGAGTAAAGGTATTGATTTCTTATGCGAGGTGTTTGGAGTACAATTATCCGCACAAAGCTTTGGCTCAACTATCCACACGACATATTGGTCAGACTATCCACACGACATATCGGTCAGACTGTCCGCACGACATATTGGTCAGACTATCCGCACGACATATTGGTCAGACTATCCACGCGACATATTGGTCAGACTATCCACACGACATATTGGTCAAACAATCCACACGACATATTGGTCAGACTATCCACACGACATCTTGGTCAGACTATCCACACGACATATTGGTCAGACTATCCACACGACATATTGGTCAGACTATCCACACGACATCTTGGTCAGACTATCCACACGACATCTTGGTCAGACTATCCACACGACATCTTGGTCAGACTATCCACACGACATCTTGGTCAGACTATCCACACGACATCTTGGTCAGACTATCCACACGACATATTGGTCAGACTATCCACACGACTTATTGGTCAGACTATCTACATAAGGTCTTGGTCAAACTATCCACACGACATCTTGGTCAGACTATCCACACGACATCTTGGTCAGACTATCCACACGACATCTTGGTCAGACTATCCACACGACATATTGGTCAGACTATCCACACGACATATTGGTCAAACTATCCACACGACATCTTGGTCAGACTATCCACACGACATATTGGTCAGACTATCCACACGACTTATTGGTCAGACTATCTACATAAGGTCTTGGTCAAACTATCCACACGACATCTTGGTCAGACTATCCACACGACATCTTGGTCAGACTATCCACACGACATCTTGGTCAGACTATCCACACGACATATTGGTCAGACTATCCACACGACATATTGGTCAAACTATCCACACGACATCTTGATCAGACTATCCGCACAAGATCCGCTCTAGGTGAAATTGCGCACGAATTTTGTGTTGGTAACATTTTCCTTTTCATCTTTTTGTGCACAATAGAGTTTTTATCTTTTTTTTTTTTCTTAAAGCTAATTATAATGTTGAGGAAGACTATTTAGCCTAATTAACCGCTTTTCTTTGTCAATTTCTCATTTTTAATGTGACGACACAGTTTCAGAACAATAATTAGCTTAATTAGAAGTGTTTTCTGAACGCTATATTTTTCTGTTTTAAATGTTTTTTTAATGAATAACGGGGGTCTCTTCAAGAACAGGAACACAAAAATAATGAATATTGTTCTGTTTTAGTTCAATTAATTTAAGCAACAAACAAATCTATTATTTATTAATATTACACTGATATTTTTGAGGAATTAGCTAAGACCTAGATATAGATTTTTGTTGTATGAGGATTGAGATAAGACCCAGGATAAATGTTAATCGAAAGGAATTAAATCGTCAGCTATGTGAAAATGACGACAATTTTTCCCTTCAATTATAAATATAAAGCAATACATTTCTTTATTGATCGGGTTTTTATTCCTTTATGATTTTTTTTCCCAATCTTTTCGATGTTTTAAAGAGTGACCAGTTGTTAAAGATTTTTTTTTAAAGTAAAAAAAAAATTTCCCTTTCAAACCTGACGGTCTATGGGGCAAGTGAAGTAGAGTTCACTTGTTTCTGTGACTTCGGCATATGAAGAGATAGTGTGGTCAGCAATATGCCCAGCCACCTTTACTTCCCCTAACGTGAGTTAGGTACCCATCATATTGGGTGGACTCAGGGACGGTCCACTGACTTGAACCCGGATTCGAACTCGAGACTTACGGGTCCTACAGCTCTCTAGACCACTCCGTCCCATCTTTTTTTTTTTCTTTTTTTTTTTTACATGGGTAAACTATCGCTTATTAAAACAAACATTTTTAATATCGATTATTTCTGGCGTCATAATAAGGAAGTTGCACTAACCGTTACATGTCACAAATGTTAATTTTTAAACTCAAAACAATAGTTGAGCGATTTTTATGCCTCTATTGTTAAACTGTTGTTGTTTTGTTTTTATTTTCTTTATAAGAATTTTCTTTTGTTTATTGAAGCAAGCAGTATTGGTTGATGGAAATAGCAGAGTTCGTTTTTGGAGCTGCAATTATTTTAGCAAGGGAAGAAACTGAAATAGAATATGTTGAATCATCATTTTGACCGTCTTTTTACATTAAAAAACAAAGAGTTATTTTAAATGTCAACATGATTTCATCGAAAAAAAATTAAACGAATGTTTTGTTTAAAATCATTCGTCAAAATTTAAAACGGTATTTAAAGCGTAAAACAGACTTGAGTTCTTTTGTTTTTCGCTTCTCTATCAAGTAACAAATAACGACACTGTAGACCCGCTGGTGTAAACATTTTGTCATTGTAAAAATAATATTACAACAAGGCTTAACCCTTTCGTACCCAGCTATCTTTGTAAATCATTTCCGGCAACTTTCGGTTAACCGCGAGAAAAAAGGGAACGAACTCTTCTAGACTCCGTGAACTGGGACAGTAGGGGGGGGGGGGGGGGGGGGGGCGTTTAACTTTCCAGGGTATCTGTTGGTCTTGTCCTTAACAATCGTGTCTGGCAATCTTCTGACCCCGGTCAATAAACAATTGAATGGTTTTTCTTTAGCGTGACCGTAGTTAAAGGACAACTGCTCTTAAAGAATGTTTTTTTTTAATCAAGAATCGTAGTTAAAGGACTTCTGTTCTTAAAGAATGTTTTTTGAGCATGAACGTAGTTAAAGGACTACTGCTCTTAAAGAATGGGGTTGTTTTTTTTTTTAATCAAGAATCGTAGTTAAAGGACTTCTGTTCTTAAAGAATGTGTTTGTTTTTTATTTTTAGAATGATCGATTTTTCAGGTTAGAGTTTCGAAAATCAATAAGTTAACGCCATAGTAAGCTGTAAGTATCGATAGAGAAAATATATCGATATCTGATACTCGCATCTACCCAGGGTTTAGTGGTAGGTCAAACGTGTGTATAAACTACAATCAGTTTTCGCTGTATTTCTCTAATCAGTGTCGGACAGTCCATTCTATCAAAACTAGGTGTTGGTTGTTAGTCGTTGTATAATGTTTGCTTCAATGTTTAGTCGTGAAATACGTGATAGGGCCATGGCAGGGCGTGGTTTAGGATTTAAATTAGAGCTACTGTTAGCATTAGCTGGTTATACATATTTTTACCAGTAGCACCCTAACTTTACGAAGGTTCCGTTATTCTGGAATAATCGGACGCTAGTTTGGAACTTTGACAGAATCGTTTTTTTTTTAATTTCTAAAGGTCTATAAAATGGTTTTTAATCCTTCTGAGTAAAAAAGTAATTATAATTGTCCATCCCCACCAAAACCAGTATCGATCCCGTCCGCGGCTGATGTTTGTTTTTTCTTACAGCAATTTATATTTCTTTTCTGAATTTTTCTCCGTTTAAACTTTTTTTTTTACATCCTTGCTGGTTTCCTTCCAATCCTCTCTTTTTTTATCACCCTCTGTTGAAATGTATCACATTCAATGTTGACACAAGCGTGATGTTTATGTAAAAATCGATCACTTTCAATAAAGTTGTATTAGCCTTTCCCATCATAAACAAAATTGATCCGTTTCTGAACTTGAACATAAAAATTACAGTTTTGTTTTTTAATAATTTTTTTTCTATTTTATAGCCTCCAATTTTCAACCTTGACCTTGTTTTTATCTTTTTGTTCCTCCTTAAATAAAATATAAACTCTCTTCTCTTCAGCTCCCACCAGCCACGGTGTGCCAGAAAAAATTTTCTTGTACGCCTACATGCGTGACCAGCCAATCTGGCAATCCTTACGATTCTGGAACGCCGCCTTCTTCGACGCCGTGCAGTGTGAGAGATCCAGACGACCGATGCCTACCAAGTAATTTTTTCTTTAAATACTTTACTTTAACATTGTCCCCTTTCGAACCTAGCGCTCCGTTGGGCTGAGGAAGTAGAGTTCTGCAGTTCATGTGACCTCGAGATAAGAAGGGATAGTGTGGTCAGCACCATGCCCAGTCCCTAACGTGACTTAGGTACCCATCAGAGATGGGTAGACCCTGGGACGTCCTACGGTCTTAAGCCCAGGATTCGAACCCGAGGTTAGCTGTCTAGCGCCCACTGTCCTAACACACTGTTATGTCTTTAGACAAGTGGTAAATATCAAACAATCTTTAAGGGGTCGTCGTGGTGTGGTCGGTAAAGCTCATGGTTGCTAAACCGATAAGTCTCGAGTTCGAACCCTCTGGCAGATGAGGCTCGTTAGCTCGGGACAGCCACTCTACTAGGAGAGACAACTCCAAAATCAAACAACTGCTGCCTTGTAGTTTGTTCTTGGTTGGACAAAGGCTATGGAAGCAAATCCAGAAAGAAAAGCAGGTTGAAATCGGAGTCGATGGCCTCAATGGCGCAATAACACTAAAATTAAGAACGAAGAAGAAGAAACAATCTTTTATAACAGATAGACGGCTATTACGTAAGGTGTATTTTTCCCTCAAATGGCACCAGACAACAATTGCTCTGTATGGGTTTACTTGAATAATATCAGTACCTCTAGAACAGTGGTTCTTAAGCTGGGTTCGATTAAACCCCGGGGGTTTGGCGTATGGTTAAAACCCTCAACTGACTGATTTGATTCACGATCAAATTTTGTCAGTGCAGACGATAGAACTATTAAGAAGAGTTCGGTGTGTCCGCAAATGAAAATGGTGGGGTTCGGTACCTCCAAAAAAGTTAAGAACCACGGCTCTACAAGTTAGTGTTAGTGTCTAGTCATGTGTTTAGGTGTAATGCTAAGCTATTGGTGCGGTCAGTTTACAGTTAGATCCAAAGTTTAGATTAGACCTTATTTTAACCTTACCCTAAACCTAACCGTCCATCTCACCCCGTGGAAGCTCATATGATAAAAACTATTGTTTGCATGCCGGGATATGTTTTATATTCATTGCTTTCCTTCAAGATCGATGACGCCTTTATATTGTCTTGCCACCCGCCAGTTCATGTTCAGTATTTTGTTGATCGATTTTCTCCTCGATGTAAATTACTGGGTGAAGATTTTTTTTTAAGGCATCCAAGCCAAAACAACATGAATGGCAAGAAAAAATTAAATTCAGATGAGAATTTTTAATCAATAAAATGTGTGGATGCTCGGTGGGAACTTGTCGATTGGGTTCTTAGCAATAAGCGATAATAACTTGGGGAGATGTTATCATGGAGAAAGGATATCATGTCCATTGGTGGTTGTTATACATTCATACATCCACGGACCCACACATATGAGTGTATGTGTGTGTGTGTGTGAGTGTGCGCGTCTGTGTGTGTCTGTGTGTGTGTGTGTGTGTCGGCATGTGTGTATTTTGTTTTGTTTACTAAATTAAATACCAGGATTATACCTATATTTTATTACTTTTTAAATATTAGTATTGGTTGCCTTATTTCTCCGTCTATCTTCAGGCTAGTATTTATGATGTGCACAACATTTTTTCGAAATAAAATTATTTAGCCTGGTTCAACAATTCAACTTTTTAACTTTATACACAACTGTTCAGTAAATATCTTTGAAACTGACAGGCTTGACTAGCCCTAAATTTAATTCCAACGATGAAATTTACGAACCTTTCTAGCAGTTCTAGCATGCTGGTGAAAGTGTCCTAATTAAGAAAGAAGGGCAATAGAACAATCGAATCGCCTAATCTCTGGGGGACCATAATCGCCTTAACACTAAGTGGCAGCCTGCCATGTAAATGTTAGGGCCATTTAACCCTGAAATATTGATTGAGTCTGGTCCTTGGTTCAAATAAATATAAGTCAAGCCAGCACGCATGGTCCAATAGCAACGTGTTAAGTAGCAACTTATCCAGTACCAACTTATCCAGTACCAACTTTTCCAGTACCAACTTGTTCAGTAGCAGCTTGTTCAGTAGCAACTTGTTCACTAGCAACTTGTCCAGTAGCAACTTGTTCACTAGCAACTTGTCCACTAGCAACTTGTTCACTAGCAACTTGTCCAGTAGCAACTTGTCCCTTGTCGTGTAACAACTTGTCTCTTGACCAGCAGCAACTTGTTCAGTAGCAACTTGTCCAGTACCAACTTGTCCAGTAGCAACTTGTCCAGTAGCAACTTGTCCAATAGCAACTTGTTCAGTACCAACTTGTCCAGTAACAACTTGTCCAGTAGCAACTTGTCCAGTAACAACTTGTCCAGTAGCAACTTGTCCAGTACCAACTTGTCCACTGGCAAATTATCCAGTAGCAAATTGTCCAGTAGCAACTTGTCCAGTAACAACTTGTCCAGTAACAACTTGTCCAGTAGCAACTTGTCCAATAGCAACTTGTCCAGTAGCAACTTGTCTGGCAGCAACTTGTTCAGTAGCAACTTGTCCAATAGCAACTTGTTCAGTGGCAACTCATCCAGTACCACAATTTCCAACCAACCATTTTGCACCCTCTCACATCAAAAGATGAGTATCGATTGCTTTGTCTTGTTGGGTAGCGGTTCTCAACCTTTACCTGTCTACATCTGTTGGGTAGCGGTCCTCAACTTTTATTTGTCTACATCTGTTGGTTAGCGGTTCTCATCTTTTACTTGTCTACATCTGTTGTGTAGCGATTCTCATCTTCTATTTGCCTACATCTGTTTGGGAGCGGTCTTCAAATTTTACTTTCCTACAGTCGCGGTATTTGTTAACCAATACAGCACCTAATTAAACCTATGTAAAAAAAATAATGTCACCCCCCCCCCCCATCCCCAAAAAAAGAAGCATTGATGTGTACACTCAATATTCCGCAACAGTTGCTCTAACATGATTTCGGTCTCATATAAAACATTGTTTTGATCTGATAACTTTAATTAAAATATTTTTTCTAAGATTATTGTAATCCAATTTTTTTTTGGTGCAACGCTTTGATTGCTTTTTTTATTACATTTTTTTTATTGAAATGGAGATAGATGGCAACACAGGCCGTTGTTCATCTTAAAACTGAGACAAAGCATATCCCCCAGTCAGCAACTACAAAGCAAACTGTATAGTGCCTTCACGCACGCTTGAAAGCGGTTTGGTGTGTACAAATCTAGCTAGTGGTGTATCTGGTTAGCACCGTGTAACGTGTTGAGGAGGGAACCTCCTCCCCCCCCCCCCCCCCAACATGATATTTACGGGCCACCATCTAACATGTGTGAAGCAAGTCATCCCTTAACTTGATGAAGAAAGGGGCGCCCTGTAACATAACTAAGAAGAAGCAACAGATTCCGTGATTGATAAGGGCACCCTTTAGCATGACGGATAGCTGGCACGCCCCGGACATGATGTTAATCGCTGAGTAAAGCACCCAAAGGAGGCGGAGAAAAAGAGTTCTAGTTAACCAACTGGTCTGCGGGGAAACCCTATAGAGTGAGCGGAGTATTCCGAGACAACTTTCGTTTTAGAATTTAGATTAAACCAAAAAAATAAAATTGGAGCGGGAATACCCGAAAAGCAATTAAATGGGACAAGTAAGGATTGACTCAAGAGAAATGTTTTGGTTGGCGGTAAAAAAAATGTTAACGTGCAAATTGTATTACAGTACCCGGTACAATACTGTAAATCTTAACGTCTTAACGCTCTGAAAGTAACATTAGCTAGCGTGTCGAGCTAATCGATAACGACAGAAATCGATTGAAAACTCCTCAAGGCTGTAAATTTATAATATAAATTTTTAAATAACCGCCTTCAGAACATGCTAGCAGTGTTACAAAAATGTCATATGCATTAAATGTATAAGATTAAATTTAAGCTATACTCTAATGTTTAATATTAATATATATCTTGAGGGAAAGATGTTTTAGATGGTCAGAGGCATTGAATTTAAAAACTGTTAAAGACATTATCGAAAATTTGCTTAAAAAACGGGATTAGCTGAAAAGGTTGAATGCAATAGAAAAGCATAAAAAACACGTCTTTATCTGCTACACGACAGATTATCTCGACATTCAGATGTTTTGAAGCTGTACTCAGAGCATCAACAATTTACAGAGATTATTTAAACGCTGTGCAACCACGGTATAACGTTTTTACCCATCAATCGATAGGAGCTTACTCGACTGAACTTTGTACACTTAGGTTAATCTGCAATTTCCGTTTATTTAAAAAAAAATTTCTGTTGCCATCCTTCTGTTCTCAAATAGAGCCCCCCCTCCCCCTCCCCCCCCCCTCCCCCACCTCCCAAGTGATGTCATTATTATTTTTTTTGAAAAACCTCATTTTAGAATTGATCTCAATCTACAACGATACGTCACGTGTTCGATCTGCACGTGAACAGTTCGACCTGGTCACGCCCTGAGTCAGGTCAACAAGCCTAAGCTTTGCAACGAAGATTTTTATGACGTCAGGGATTAAAAGATGAGACCACGCCTAATTTTAAACTTTCCCCATCCTGGGGTCAGCATGACATAACCGGAGGCTGAAGATTTTTTTTGTTGTTTTTTTTTGTGGGTTTTTTGGGTGGTGGGGTTGGTTTTTTTTAATATCGCCATTGATTTCCATAGGAAAGGTAAAAAATTGAATAAATGTTTCCAATTCAAATACTTTAGGCCATTCACTTTTTTTCCTCCATGCCTTTCTGTGTTGAAACAGATGAAGAGCTCAAACATCACGTTTCCGTTCTTTATAAGAAAAAGAGTTCTTTAGGGCGAAAATCCATCGGCTGAACAACTTAGTTAACACTAGATCAACCAGAGAAGGCTGAAATTATCGACGTCTATTTTTGAATAGGCTCTAAAATATAATTTTTTTAATGTATGCAAATCGTCAATGCTAAAACAATAAGGAAGTTTTTTTTTTAATTTATTTGTACTTTATTACAAAGATGCAGGGTTTCTTTCACAGGTGTTTCTCGGTGCGGGGGGGGGGGGGAGGGGGGGGGGCTCTTGAACCCTCCAGGGAGCATTTCAAATTTCCGGTGTTGACGAAAACTGGCAGTGCAATGTTATTCATTAAGTATTTTCACTCCCAATAACCTCATATATCTACAATATAGGTACATTAATCATCATTTCCACATTATAGTTATAAGGGTTAGGATTATAATCCAATTAAATAATGTGATCATTGATTTCAATACAAAGCATCCAACACAAGTTTTGGAAGTTTATCTCTTTCTTATGAGTTTCATATATAAATAAATACATTTTTATGTGTTTTAGTAGTATGTGAAAATTACCAATATGTGTTGAAATACATATATTATTGATATGTTTAATAAATATTTAGTTTGTACTGCCCTAGAGCTTGTTTGTCTTTGTTTATACTAAAATTTGTTAGTTTGTTGCCATTTGGCAACTACTGAAATTTGTACCCTTATACGCACCATGTTGCCGCATGGCAACATACCTACAAAACCAATATCCCATATTTTTTTTTACAAATTATCCATATAGAAGTGATCTATGATCTACCCATAACATAAACACAGCATAGAAAAATTTTTGCATGTTCAAATAAAAAATATAGGGTTAATACTCATATATCTACACTATAGTTACATTAATCCTCATATATCTACACTATAGATACATTGACCCTCATATATCAACACAAAAGTTGCATTTACTCTTACACCTATATCTGCACACTCTGGTTAAACAAATCTCTTCACAAACAACATACTACAAGCACAGTATAGATCTACAATCATAAAATTTTGAAATAAAAAAACAAAAACTACTCACATGTTAAATCTATACCAGCCAGGTTGGGCATTATCTGCACACCGTACTGTACAGCATCGCCCGTTAATATAATATTCCCTTCAGTAATCCAGTTAACAACTTGTTATGCACCGGAGCGCAGTATTGAACGGCTGACTTCAGAATGCAGATAGCCTGTTTTACTAGAGCATGTTCATATGAGGTTTTGTTGTCGATTACTGATAGGCTATTTTGGTGTAGGATTGGGCGTATTCATAGTAATGCAGTGGGGTAGGCAGGGGGGTTAGGGGGGGTCATAACCCCCCCCCCCCCATAGACCCCTCGGTTTATATATAAAAAGTATGAGGGGGGTGCAAATCGAAAGTTTGAAGGGGGGTGCAAATCGAAAGTTTGTCCCCGGGTAAAAATTGGAAACCCCCCCCCCCTTGAGACGATCCTGGCTACGCCACTGTAGTAATGTATGCAAAAGTTAGAAAAGCCCCCGATAATTTAAAATGTAACGTTACGGGGAAAATGTTGTTTTTTTTTTATTTATTTTAATTTTTTTTTATTTATTTTAAGTTTCTCAATCGCATTAGGTCAATGAATTGAATAGGATTTTGAAATGCATTGCCCCAGTATAAAATAGAGAGTGAGTCTTTAATTTCTCCTGGCTTGAGACAGGTGCCGCCTAGAGCTAGGTTTCCATCATTAATATAATCTATAATATCTATAATATAAGCGGGCTGTGCTTGTCCTTCCTTCCTTCCGTCCGTCCGTCCGTCCGTCCGTCATCGCTATAGATTTTGGGACTATAAAAGTAAACTACGCACCATGCTGTGCTTTTCAGTGCACCGCAGTGTCTTATTATAAGTGTTAGAGTAGGGTTTGTTTATATAGCGGCATAGAGCTATTTTATAAATGACACTGTGTTTACTTTTTTGCATAACGTTATGAAAATATTAAATATTCGCACATTGCTAAAACATATTAAAAAGATCAATGTCAAATATCATTTTAGTTTATATTCCTAGAAAAAATGGATACATTTCCATAAAAGTAGGTAGAAAAAACTAATTAATTCAACTTTTTTTTGTGGTAATTTTTTTCAAGGGAGGTAATTTGAAAATATATTTATCTCAACAATAATTTAAGTTAATCTTTTTTGTATTACTACCGCATTGATTAGTATATGTTAATGTTCATAATTAAAAGAGAAAAATGTTAAGATTATTTATATTATTTTTTTTTCTAATTAGTCTATGATTTCTCTAAAATCACTATCTTTTTGCTTTTGTTTTTCGGTGTTATGAAAACAGATGGTGAAATTAGACTTTTTGAGAATAATGGAAAGGCTCTCTCTGAGCGCGGACGTATGGGAAAATGTTTTTCCACGTTGATTATTATATGTTAAGTAAAATAGAAAAAATGTTAAGATTATTTACATTATTTTCTAATTAGACTATGATCTCTCAAAATCACTATTTTTTTGTTTTTGTTTTTCGGTGTTAACAGATGGTGAAAATTTAGAATTATAGTATAGAGAATGCTGGAAAGGCTCTCTCTGGGCGCGGATGCCTAAGAAAAGCGTGTTGTTCGTTGGTGATTCTATTGTTGTGGTTGTGTTGTGGTTGTGTTGTGGTTGTGTTGTGGTTGTGTTGTGGTTGTGGTTGTGTTGTGGTTGTGTTGTGGTTGTGTTGTGTTGTGGTTGTATTGTGGTTGTATTGTGGTTGTGTTGTGTTGTGGTTGTGTTGTGTTGTGGTTATGTTTGTGGTTGTGTTGTGGTTGTGGTTGTGTTTGTGGTTGTGTTGTGTTGTGGTTATGTTGTGGTTGTGTTGTGGTTGTGGTTGTGTTGTGGTTGTGTTGTGGTTGTGTTGTGTTGTGGTTGTATTGTGGTTGTGTTGTGGTTGTGTTGTGTTGTGGTTGTGTTGTGGTTGTGTTGTGTTGTGGTTATGTTGTGGTTGTGTTGTGGTTGTGTTGTGGTTGTGTTTGTGGTTGTGTTGTGTTGTGGTTATGTTGTGGTTGTGTTGTCGTTGTGGTTGTGGTTGTGTTGTGGTTGTGGTTGTGGTTGTGTTGTGTTGTGATTGTGTTTTGTTTGTGTTTGTGTTATGTTTTTGTTTGTTTTGTTGTGTTGTGTTGTGGTTGTGTTGTGTTGTGGTTGTGTTTTGTTTGTGTTATGTTTTTGTTTGTTTTGTTCTGTTCCAAAGTTGGTACATTTAAAAAAGATTTACCGTGGCGGAGCACGGGATGCAGCTAGTCTATAATATAAGCGGGCTGTGCTTGTCCTTCCTTCCTTCTGTCCGTCCGTCCGTCATCGCTATAGATTTTGGGACTATAAAAGTAAACTACGCACCATGCTGTGCTTTTCAGTGCACCGCAGTGTCTTATTATAAGTGTTAGAGTAGGGTTTGTTTATATAGCGGCATAGAGCTATTTTATAATTTCCACTGTTTGTACAATTTTGCATAACGTAAAGAGAATATTAAATACACGCACATTGCTAAAACATATTAAAAGGATCAATGTCAAATATAGTTTTCGTTAATATTCCTAGAAAAAGTGGATACATTTTAATAACATAATAACTGTAGGTTAGAAAAATCAAATGAATTTAACTCTTTTCTAATTTTGACAAAGGAGGTAATTTAAAAATACATTAAACTCACGCTAATAAAAAATGTGAATGCAAATACACGTTCGTCATAGAAGGAATTAGTGTTGCAATAATATAATTAGCAAAATGTGAATGCAAATTATTCGGACGTGTAAGAGGAAATTATTGTTAGAAAATTATAATTAGCATGGATTGATAAAAGTCAATCTTTTATTTATTTTATTCACTGAATGTAGGCCCTACTGTTTATTACTTATAATTTTTAATCAACTATTCAGCACTATTATAGACGCGTCATCACGTTCATTAGGTGCGCAATGGTTTTAGTTATGAAACTATTGAAAATTTTTAAAATTTAAAGTACTGGAAAAAAAAAATGCGTGAATGGATAAAGCGAAATATTGTAGGTAAAACACGGATATTTTAAAAACTGCCTATTATTTATACTGTTTACTAATTATTATTCTATCTTTCGGTTTGAGGACAAGCTAGGGGTTTTATAGCAGAGGCGTAGCGAGGGGAGGGCATATGTCCCCGGGTGTGCCGACCTTAGGGGGCGCCAAATTCGGTTGGAAAAAATTTGCGAAGGGGTGGGGGGTGGAAATCGAAAGTTTTAGGGCGGGGGGGGGGGGAACAGGGGTGCAAATCGAAAGTTTGAGGGGGGTGCAAATCACCGAAAAGGGCGCGATTTGGCGCTACGGGCTAGACTGTGAGCAATATGCCTTTATGATTGCATTTAAATTGTGTTTATGTTATGAGTGTTGTGTTTGTGTTTTCGTTTTTTTTTGTTTTTTTTTTTGCGTTCGTTTGTGTTGTGTTTAGTTTTGTTCTGTTCCCAAGTTGGTACATTTAAAAAAGATTTACCGTGGCTGAGCACGGGATGCAGCTAGTTTAATTATAAGTTGATAGAACAAAACAAGACATTTTTAATGTCAATGTAATTTTTTAATTCTGTTTTAGTACTGATGGTAATGAAACAGTGACGGATGATAAGCAATTCCAAGAGAACATCACTTTTGGACAGCTAGGGTAAGTTGTCTAACTTTAATAGGGTAAGTTGTGGGACTTTGATTGTACAGATTGAGTAGGTTGTTTCTCTTCGGACGACTGGAGTAAGTTGACTAACATTTTTTTCGCTTGTTTGAAAGAATTTTACCACAATATTGTAGAGTGTAGTCAATTGTTCATCGTCTGGTTTGTTTTACGTCACGTCCTGTTTCTGGTAAAATGCCCTATTTGTCGCTCAATAAACAGGAAATTATAAGTCCTTTTAAAAAAAAAATATGCTTATCACAGGGCTTTCAAACGTCAACATTATCATCAGGCTAATCAAACTTCCATTTTGTCATTAGCCGAGTCAAAAAGAAAGAAATTGTGTTCGGTTTGTCCTGTCATGTTTAAAACAAATTGATTTTATGGCAGCAGACACTTAATGTATGCCAGGACAGTTTTGTGTTGGTATTGTATTGTATCTTAGTGTAACTAAACAGTTTAATCCACATACTGTTTTTGCATCGGTGTATAACTGAAGAATTTTAACCAAAGAACTAGAACGTTTCGTAATGATTTATATCTGAACAATGTGATTTCCTTAATGTATTGTTGAACAGTTGATTTATTTAATCCGCAAAATGTATTGTGTTGTTAAATAGCTGAACAATCTAACCCACATAACTTATTGTATTGTTGTATAGCCGAACATTTCAGTCCACGTAACATATTTAATTGTTGTATAACTGAACCTTATGATCCACATAATGTTTTGAATTGATGTATAGATGAACAATTCAATCAACAAAATATATTGTATTGTTGTATAACTGAACCATTTTGATCTACAAAACATATTGTATTGTTGTATAACTGAACCATTTTGATCCACAAAACATATTGTATTGTTGTATAACTGGACCATTTTGATCCACAGAACGTATTGAATTGATGTATAGATGAACAATTCAATCAACAAAACATATTGTATTGTTGTATAACTGAACCATTTTGATCCACAAAACATATTGTATTGTTGTATAACTGAACCATTTTGATCCACAAAACATATTGTATTGTTGTATAACTGGACCATTTTGATCCACAAAACATATTGTATTGTTGTATAACTGGACCATTTTGTTCCACAAAACATATTGTATTGTTGTATAACTGAACCATTTTGATCCACAAAACATATTGTATTGTTGTATAACTGGACCATTTTGATCCACAAAACATATTGTATTGTTGTATAACTGAACCATTTTGATCCACAAAACATATTGTATTGTTGTATAACTGAACCATTTTGATCTACAAAACATATTGTATTGTTCTATAACTGAACCATTTTGATCTACAAAACATATTGTATTGTTGTATAACTGGACCATTTTGATCCACAGAACATATTGTATTGTTGTAAAACTGAACCATTTTGATCCACAAAACATATTGTATTGTTGTATAACTGAACCATTTTGATCTACAAAACATATTGTATTGTTCTATAACTGAACCATTTTGATCTACAAAACATATTGTATTGTTGTATAACTGGACCATTTTGATCTACAAAACATATTGTATTGTTGTATAACTGAACCATTTTGATCCACAAAACATATTGTATTGTTGTATAACTGAACCATTTTGATCTACAAAACATATTGTATTGTTGTAAAACTGAACCATTTTGATCTACAAAACATATTGTATTGTTGTATAACTGGACCATTTTGTTCCACAGAACGTTTGCCTGTAATATGAGGGCGTTTGGGCTCAGCAAGGAACTGTGTTTGGAGTTTCTGAGGAAGCAGTCAACAATTGCTAACCTTAGGAAAGGTTTGATCCAGAAAATTGTTTTTTCTTTACATCCCTATACAAATGTCTGGGTTTGACATGATAGTGAAGTAATGCATTACGTAAATGCCAAAAAGAAATAAAAAAATTTCTTCAACGTCGTTGGACCTGTAAACTTCTCTACATACTAAATACTAAATAGTTAAAACTACAAAACGTGGCCAGTTTATGACTGTGAAGATTTTTTTTAAAAACGCGATATAACAAAAATTAGCCATTTTTCCTAATTTCACAATAGGATATTCTTGTTACCCACTTTCCCTTCTGATTTAAACAAAGTTTTTCTGCATTTTGTTTGCATTATGTAGTCTATTACATAGTCAAGAATAAACTCAAAGGGACATATATATATATATATATATATATATATATATATATATATATATATATATATATATATATATATATATATATATATATATATATATATATATATATATATATATATATATATATATATATATATATATATAATATATATATATATATATATATATATATATATATATATATATATATATATATATATATATATATATATATATATATACACATATATATATATATATATACATATATATATATATATACATATATATATATATATATATATATATATATATATATATATATATATATATATATATATATATATATAAGCATATATTTATATTTATATGCCTGAATGTGTAGTATATGTGTATGTTTGTATGTATGTATGTGTGTATGTATGTATGTATATGTTTAGACCTAAAAGAAAATTCCAATATTTATTGATACACTTTATTCATTCAGGTTTGCTTTGTTTTCTTTTTCCAGATCAAGTCAAGCTTTTGAAAGACAACATAGAACGGGTTAAGGAAAACTAACTTTGACTGTACAGATGAATTGGAAGAACATATTTCACTCCTCCTGTGATAAATATGTTCAAGTACTGATAGATCTAGTTTCACCTACTAGTGTTTAGATGTTTAGGTCAAACGATTAATTATTTTTATATGTTATTTCAATGGAGGATCATTGAAAAATTATACAAACTGGCAAGTTAGGATCTCTGTGATTTTATTTATAAATCACAAGTATAAATTTAATAAAACTTTAACCATAACCTAACTTTTACAACTGGGTTAGAAAATGTAAATGTCAACATAAGGTTGAGCAAATATGTATCTTTCTGCCTGCAATTGTAATAATTACTATAAAATCTTGAGGTATTAGTACTAAATAACTACATAACAAAGTATAAAAATGTTATTTGACTAGAAGCAATAACAGAATGTCTTTCCCCAATCTGCCCATACTGAAGAAATGATTGCTATATTTTAAACTTTGTACCAAAAGAGATTATCATAAGTTTTTTAGGGTATCTATATATAAGTCATTACAATTTTGATAGTAATACATTTATATACAGCAATGTTTGACTAAAACTGAGTTCTCAAAGAAAAAAT
The DNA here is from genome assembly GCF_028476545.2 of Physella acuta. NCBI lineage: Eukaryota > Metazoa > Mollusca > Gastropoda > Physidae > Physella > Physella acuta. The sequence goes on along the minus strand of NW_026732750.1, from coordinate 120,829 downwards.
TTCATCACCATTTAATCCAAATCATGTTAAGGTTTGTTCTGTTCTCATAATTCCCTGATTGGGTTTTTAACATGCTTGTAGATAGTTCTCCATTCATGTATAGGATATTGCTATCATTTCTTAAATAGGTTTGAACTCCACCCATATAACAAAAACAAGTTCGCATAAGGTCTAATAGTTAAGATGTTAATTACTCTGTTATTATTATTTTATTCTTAATAAAATATTTTTTTCAACTGCCATGCAATCTCTGTGGGGAAAAAAAATATTTTTTAAATTGTTGAGATTGAAATTTGTAGCTTTAACTTGCTATGAAAAATTTTGAAGTAAATGACAGCACATCTCTAACCTTATAGCCTCAACCCAAAGGCTAGACCATTTATTTTAAATCATTTTCATTTATTTTGTTTGAGGCAAAATTTGAGTACCCAGGTTAAGACTGTTGGGGAAGTAGATTTCACTAGTTTCTATTTCTGTGCAATACTTCACCAGCATTCTATTTTTTTACCTGCTACCACCCCCCCCCCCCCCCCAACTAATCAAATGTATATTTTTAGTACAAGGTACACTTTTTCATATCAGACATTCCAGAGGATTGAAGAAGTAGAGTTCACCAGTTTCTATTACCCCTGCAAGAGATGTTTACTAAAAAAAATGCCTAGCCATCTTTATTTGCCATGATTCTAGCCATGTACCACCCATCATATGAGCCGTTAGAGTGGACTCTAGGCCACCCATCATATGAGCCATTAGAGTGGACTCTAGGCCACCCATAAGATGAGCCATTATAATGGACTCTAGGCCACCTATCAGATGAGCCATTATAATGGACTCTAGGCCACCTATCAGATGAGCCATTATAATGGACTCTAGGCCACCCATCATATGAGCCATTAGAGTGGACTCTAGGCCACCCATCAGATGAGCCATTATAGTGGACTCTAGGCCACCCATCATATGAGCCATTATAATGGACTCTAGGCCACCCATCATATGAGCCATTATAGTGGACTCTAGGCCACCTATCAGATGAGCCATTATAATGGACTCTAGGCCACCTATCAGATGAGCCATTAGAGTGGACTCTAGGCCACCTATCAGATGAGCCATTATAATGGACTCTAGGCCACCCATCATATGAGCCATTATAATGGACTCTAGGCCACCCATCATATGAGCCATTATAATGGACTCTAGGCCACCTATCTGATGAGCCATTAGAGTGGACTCTAGGCCACCCATCATATGAGCCATTATAATGGACTCTAGGCCACCTATCAGATGAGCCATTATAATGGACTCTAGGCCACCCATCATATGAGCCATTATAATGGACTCTAGGCCACCCATCTTATGAGCCATTAGAGTGGACTCTAGGCCACCTATCAGATGAGCCATTATAATGGACTCTAGGCCACCCATCATATGAGCCATTAGAGTGGACTCTAGGCCACCCATCAGATGAGCCATTAGAGTGGACTCTAGGCCACCCATAAGATGAGCCATTATAGTGGACTCTAGGCCACCCATCAGATGAGCCATTAGAGTGGACTCTAGGCCACACTTCAGATGAGACATTATAGTGGAATTCCTCCAGCAAACTTCGCTGCAGTCTAATGTTAAATGTTTTGTAAAGATGATCATTGAATGAACATTCCCAAGAATCATTCATCATTTAATGTTGCACTGTTAACACCATACTGCATGTCACACTGGTGATTTGAAGTTTGAATCTTTACACGAAATTCCAAAATACAGCTCTTTAAGAGTAACTTGGAATGTACTATTTTAATACAAATGAATATTTTAAATGTATTGAGTAGATAAAAAATGTTTTAATTATTAATACCTCACAATAATTTATAATCAGCTTAAAGAATTTTCAAATGTGTTTTAGTCTGGTGGGTTCTCAAAAAAATTGTGTCTCCTGTTTTGTATTTTACACTTCCTGAATTACCTACCTAATCTACAACAATCAAATGCCCTCATGTATGTAATCAAGTCATTTTCCTGAAGGAACCAAAAAAAAAATTGCTTCTTATAACTTTCATCCTAACCATAACCTATAACAATTTTAACAGAACTGTATAAAAGTTATTTATCAAATTTAACTGGCAAGTTAGTTGTTCAGTCCCGTAAAATTTGAAAATATCCGTTTGATGGTTTAATTCTGAATTTTTATAGTAGCAGATACTGCAGATAGTTTATACATAAACCTATTCTTTAGCTACCCATGTTTGTTTAGTTCACATAGATATTTTTTGTATATAGAATTTTAAGATTGGTGTTTAGGTGAAGAAATCATTCAGTACTTATGTTAATCTGATGTTGGACCAATAAGCAGTTGATGTTTAGAAGTAATAAAGTAGATTTTCATGACTTGGTTGTTCTTTATTTCACCGGCATGAATGTAAAAGAACATTAAAATAAGTTAGCAACAAATCACACAAGAATGTTTAATACGTGTTTATTCATTCTTCAACATCATCTCATGTACTCAACATGTTTTGCTTAATTTTACCAACCATCTTTACTAAATGCTTTATGGTGGCATTGCTGCAAATAATAATGAAACATATTGACAAAAGAAACATAGCTATATCATACAGTTTAGTTAAAGCTGAGTAGAAAGTTTGACCTGTTTTCTTGATAAATTTAGGCACTTAATCAGATGAATTAATTCTGCTGTTTATGGGATTAATTAATAAGTAACACTATTTTTTTTTTAAAATTGTAACTAAAGAGGCTTAATAAGTCCCATTATAAAGAAATTTTTCTATATGTAATTGTTAGTAATTAAATATTAATAATAGTAACATTTTCCACGCACACCAACCATAACTATTGCATATGAATAAGATTACATTGAAAATCCTTAACAGACAATTAAAAGTTTAACAATAACTAATATACATCAAAGTCCCTCACATAAACATAGTCAGCAGTCTAACAGGAACAACGCTAATACACTGTTGAAGACATAATGTTTTCATAAAACCTGATCACACATTTTAAATTGAAATTCTATTCACCCGAAACTTTTGTATATGAAGCTCTAAGAAATTTAATTATCACATGTAGAGTTGTGTATACAAAAGCTAAGAAGAAGAGTAACATCCATACTTACAAGTACAGATTCCTTTAGAAATTGTCTTTCAACCAGAGAACTTTAAATATGTTTAAATTAAAAGTATTCTATGGTTACAATGCTGGGAACCCATCTCTATATGTCTTGTCTAAAGTACAAGATAGGATGACTACACTACAAATGCTCATCAAAACCAGCCATTTCTACGAGATTTTTTATCTTCTGCTTTGTACTCTGCCTCTGTCTCCAAGTACTCATCCCTGTCATAGCCTTCTGTTATATCGGCCTCAGCAGCACGTCTAGTTATCACAGAGAGCGGAACCTTTGGCAAAATCCTGCAGGCTGCATCCAGCGAAAGCACTTGCAGTTTGTCATTCTTCTCTGAGACAAGTCCAAGAGTTTTGAAGATTTGAAGAGACTCACTAGAGTCAAAATGTAGATCCACACCAGTCTTCTGCTTGATCCAAGCACTCACAAGGTCTTCAAGTTCTTGTTTTGTAAAACCATCTACAGGAAAAAAAGGAAATTTATATTTAGTAGAATGTGTCTTATAGTTAGAAGCAGGCAACGTAGCACTATATGATGATTAGTAATAACATCCGAACGAGCCATGGTTTTCTATAATTTAACTGAATTTTAATATTAACAAATATAGCAAATATTTGTTAAACTGGGTGATGATTACTAAAATTTCAATAAATGGTTATCAAATTTAAGTTATATGCAACTAAGGCAAGACACCACCTTTAAAAAAAAAATTATTTAGCATGGTTTAAGATGTTTAAGGAATACACATGAATTACACATGCATACACATAAAATTGCAACTATCAGCTCCAGTTGCCATGGAAACCACACAAAAATGTGGAAATATTATTATACCTCTGTGTGTAATTGTGCATTGTTGAAAGTGTGCATAAAACTATCATGGGGTCATAGTAGGAAGAAATTATCAATGAGTAAAATTGAACATCCAACACTTACCACTATTGGACCATGAAGATTGGTCTTCTCTTTCACTCATGGGTTGAGATGTAAGTAAGAATACATAGGTCAGTAAGGCTTCTTTTAGAGTTTCATCTGCTGCTCTATCTACCATAAGTGTCAGAAGTCCTTTGTTGTTAGCAATGTTCTAGTGGAATGTAACAAAATACATGAAACCACTTTGTCAACTATTATATGCCACAGCAAAAAATAAAGTAATAAGAAAATATTTTAATAAGAGTAAATTTCTATCAATTTTGGGAATATTTGAAATTTTTTTTAATAAACTTTAAATTTATTTCAACATTTGTTCTCTCACAATAGGGTTTACAAGGCATTTATTTAAACAATCTCATAATTGGACTTCAAATATTTATGTACCTTATAATTGCTTACACAACTATAAAATTGTATCTTCTTATTATATAATTCTCTTCTGGGAGCCGTTAGAAAACAAGCTGCAAGCGCCTCCTTGCAGTCCCCTCTCTTTCTCTCTATCACTATCACTACCACCCCCACCCCACCCCCACATTGTCTGGTGAGCTGTGGTCACGCTGTTTACATTTTACAATCATAGAGACGGGTTTGGTGACGGCTATTAGGGGCAGATAATTTAGTTTGAAACTGTTTTAAACTTAGAGGAGGTAACTAAGAGGAGGCTGCTTTCACGTGGGGGGGGAGGGGGGTTTAGTGTTTTTAAGCAAATATTTTCAGTGGCAGCATTGGTACTGTCGAATTCACAAATTATAAATTACTGAAAAGTAGAGAAAAAAAAAACTAAATAGCGGCGTATGATACGCAGCGGGTCGGCTCGTTTTATATAACAAAGAAAAGTTTCATAATAATCACCTTTGAGTAAAGAGTTCTAGAAAGTTGCCTTAGATATTCATTTTTCTTTTCATTATGTGAAGACCAAATTTTAAGTCCATAGCTGCCAATAAAGGTGAATGACAAGGTCCAGTCAATCTACTCAGAATAGAATGACAACAAAGATTTGAATGTATTCACTATTTTTTTTAATAATTTAAATAGCTTATAACACAAAAAGTATATATGAAAAAATAAATAAGAAAATGTAAATAATGAAAATCCAAAAATAAAAAACTAATATAAAGTAATTTTTTACCCCTTGTGTTAATAAAATGGGTTCTTGTTAATCAGCCATCACTACATATGTGAGTAGGTAGTATGGACTTAAGGGTTAAATTATCACAATCATGTCTTCCAAATGTGAGCATGTGAGCTGATTAACAAGTTCCACTTAATGGTAAACTTTCATTTAAATAATCAACAGAAAAATGATTGAACTTGCATTTAATCCTGCCAAAACTGTAACAGTTTTAGTCAAGACACCAAGACCAGCAAGGGATGAAAAAAAAGCCAAGGCAGCTTTGTCGAATGGGCTCATTTCTATTTTTCCATCAGGCAGTAATGTTTCAATGCTTTCTATTGGAATCTGAAATCAAAAGAAAATATTTTAAAAGCAGGTATTTTAATCAAAAGTCAGATTATTTGCAAATTTAATAATTTCTCCATAAAAATGTAAAAATAATCCTCTATTAATATTTAAATTAACATTACATTGAGTAGTGTGTTAATGTGAGACAATTATAAACATGTAAACACAGTTCAAATAATTCTGTAACAAAGTTGTATCAAACTTAACAATCTTGACAATTTAAAGGAATCTTTAGCCTTTTTGTGTGGGAGATCAAACTTAAATTATACCCTGAAATGTTACTTTATTTTTCAACTACTAATGAAAATGATAAACAAACCTCTTTAAATGCCTTCAACATGAGTTTTAAATCTTTCTTCAACCTTACAGCTACCACAACTCGTTTATAGTACTCCACAGGTTGCTTAGGTTTAAGTTTAAAGATTTTATCTACAGTTCTATCTAGTGCAGACAGCTCCAATTCTGGTTTTTCCTGTCCAAGTACCCAAAATTTAAGAACATCGTAGCGGCTTGGGTCAACAGTCACCTAATATTTTGTGAGAAAACAAAATTCATAAAATAGTCAGTTTAATAGAGTACATTAATATTTTAATATCAATGTTTTTATTTACATATTTCATGTCTGGCTAAATAAAAATAAAAAAAAAGACTTACATGAACACCTTGTTCTGAAGGGTGAGGTTTAAGAAGCTGCTCTACTCTATCTCTTGGTAATTCATGAAAATTTGCTTTTTTCATGACATCCTCCAACTTTTGTATAAGCCAAAATTCTTTATCTAATTTTTCACCTCTGGTCATTTCTCTAATTGATATAGTATCTTTATCAGGATTGATAGGGTCAAACAATTCCTGGAAAACATGGTTTTTTATTACTTACTGCTTTTGTTTACTTTAAAATAAATCTGTGATGACTATCAAGTCACATTGGTTGCTGCTACTACTACTAGTAATGAAATCTTTATATTTAACAAATTAAATAATGATATTTTAAAATTCTGTTAAAATTAGGAATTGTGTTAAAAACAAAATAAAATACATTGTTTAATAAAGAAAAGACTATATAATTTTATATTAATACAAGTATAAATACTTCAGTCAGATAAACAGAAATTATTGAACCAAAGAATTAAATTACCAATTATCAAAATTAGCTTAGCTGCTCACTTTTAATTCTTGCAAAACTCCGTAATATTTATTGACTAGTACACTATCAAGGGCAGAAACAAATTCAGGGAGAATTTTATGTTCAATATCAGTTAACAATCCTTTATCTTGAATTAGGTGCCGAATAATAGTCTGCATTGTAATGGGTATATACAGCTCTCTGAAATAAACCAGTTAAGTATTGTAATATAGTGATAATATCTTTCATTTAGTTTTAACAAGTTTATAACAGCTGTTAGTTCTGAATTTATTCTGAGCTCACGTATGTAATGGCACCCACGTCTGCACATTAACTTACCATTCACATTTGTATATAGAACAATCTATAAATATAAAATTCTCTTCATGGACACCATAGAAAACACCATGCAGCTTAGCCACCACCCTCATCCCCACCTGTCAAGTGGCAGATGATTTAGTTTTTAAACGATTTGAAACTAAGGGGAGATAATAAGTTCTGCTTGCTATTTTCATTGTCGTCTGTAAACGGCTGCTTTCACTGGGCAGGGTGGGAGGCAGGGTGGTGGATAGTGTTAAATTCACAAATTATGAATTGTTGATAAGTAGAAAATAAAACAACTAGATAGCGGTGTATGCCACGTCGCGGGTCAGCTCGTAATATTGTATTACAGAACATTACGGACTCTCTGTAATTTTTAATGGCTGAATCTGCAGCTTTAACATTCAAATTATGTTATTTCAGTTGGGTTTTTTCCAGATTTGCCTGTGAATGCCGGGCTAAAAGAGATTAAAACATGCAGGTGACGACTCTTTTCTCCATCAGTTGGCAACACAATACACACTGTGAGTATATTTTACGATAAAGTGCTTTATCATGTGGATTTTTTTAACATTTAAATTAAAGCAAACCTACTTATATGTATCTTGACTTTGTGGGGGGTCTGTGTTTTCACTTTCATTTCCTGTTGATAGTGACCTTGTCTTAGTTGTAAGAGGATCAAATGTATTTGAAGATGTTGAAAAGCTTTTTTTATATAACTGGCCAGAAGTTTGCGATGAAGACACTGGCTGCAATCTTTCAGGGTTAAAGGCAAAAACTCTAAGCTTTCTTGGCTGTGGGAATAAAAATGGGCTATGTTTAGATTGTTGGTGTGTGTTAGTTCCAAAAAATATTTAATATTCATTTGTGTAAGTAGAATGTGATTACAGTGATTTAACAGATTCTTTTTCTTTTTTAGCCAAATCAATTAATAATATAGTAAGGTTGTTTTTTTTGTTGTTCCTATTGTGTTTTGCAGCTAGTAAATCTAGATAACTAAAATAAAATAACCATCAAGGGCCAATTTACTAGAACATATCCTGGAATTATCTTTAAAATTATAAGCATTATATTGTAAATAAAAACAGCAGCAATCTTTACAAAATGTATGAGAGTAGTTTCCTTTAAACATTTTCTATTCTCATGTCTATGTGATGATTTTGTAACCACTATTTTGTTGTTAAATGTATTAAGGCCTAACCAATTTAAATGAGACTTTTTATGCCTATATTGATGTTTTGAGTTTATATTTCAGTCAATCAGTCAGTCAATGCAAAAAGCCCGCTGGTTGGTTGAGGCCACGACAGGGGACGTTCTGACCGGGATTCAAAGGGACGACTCGAAATATCATCCTCTATGGTTTTAGGTACGTAAAATCGTCCGAGACTAGTAATGTGAAAAGATGATGCCTCATTATATTTTAGTAATTATTTCACATTTTTAGGAAAATTTAGATCTATGTTCTGAAAGTTACAAAAATGTTTCAAAGTTTCATTCATGCACCTGTTTTTAAACAAGTAACAAGGGAGAACTTTTACACCAGTGTCCGATAATATTGATAATATGGTATCTTCTTTAAAAAAGGGATGTTAGGTTACTGGTAGTTAACTAAATAACACATGGCTGGCTAATGTCAATGCTGACCTTGTCCCTAACCCTACTCTGTATTTAACTGTATTAGTCTGTATTGAGTGATAGTATTGAGTATTGACTATGATGATGAGTACTAATAATATAATAATATAGATCTAGTCGTCTTCTAATCAAATCTAATCTATCTATTTCTATGGATGGGGATTAGGTAATCTATCGTTTTGGGTACGTAAAATCGCCCGCGACTAGTAATGTGAAAAACAGGTGACTCATTACATTTTAATAATTATTTCACATTTTGAGGAGGATTTATGTTTTAAAAATACAAAAATGTTTCCTTGTTTCATTTATGTACCTGTTTTTAAACAATTGAATTAAAACTTTTCAGTAATAAATGAAGACTAGCGATGTTTCCAACAGATGCAACCATGCTCATTTACTATAGCAGCCATCTTGTTAAAGTTTTATTTGTATAGACTTAAAGCGCAAGATTCAGGCGGAAGTCACTCTATTTTACAAATGGCTGCTGTTTATATAGGAAATCTTGCTTGCAGACACTGCTGTTTAAAGTTAATTTCTGGCCTATATTGATATATTTAGCCATTGATTTAGGTTTATTATTCATTTATCTATAATATTTGACACAAACATATCACAATATACTTCTATTAAAGCCTTGACAATGAGGTAACTTTTTCGTACATTACTAGCGGCGGGCGATTTTACGTACCTAAAACGATAGATTACCGGGGATTATTATTTATAGTATAGATCTAGATTACGATCCACTTGTTAGCAAAGAGTCATTCAAAACAAATTAACTAGAGATCTATTTAGATTTTAGGCCTAACAAGAAGAAGAATAGGTAGTGTCCATACTTCAGATAAAGTCAGCCTAAGAATGGAATGACACTTTGTCCCCAAATTCCTGCAGACCAAGGAGGCTGCCATTTTGTTAAGGTGGCATCGATAATTTTATTTTGATCTAAGAAGTGATCATCGATATGCTGTGGGGTTTTACAAAACAAAATTAATTATTTTTTTATAAACAACTTTCTTATTTTTATAAAGGATTGCTAATATTATATGCCGAATCAACGATAGCCCTAGCTCTAAAACTTATTCTTTAAATTATGCTTGAAAAAGTTCGCGAACTACATAGAAAACGGGAGTAGTCGAGTACTAATTTGATGATGAAGAGTTCAATATCAAATTGGTATCGCCGACAAAGATACTACAACTTCGATTCTAGATCAGTGTTTCTTAAGGGGATAGGCTCCCGAAAAAACGGGTAAAAAAACTTTTTAATTAATAAGCCTTTTTCATTTATTTGTGTATGTATAAGTTAGGGCACTTAAGGAAAAATATTTGGATGTACCAGGGACTCTTCTGAAAATATGGTTGCCATGGAAACGGCGGCCATCTTGGAAAAAATACCTTTTGCGGAGTTCTAAAATTTCCTAAAGTAACATATAAACCGCCCATATAATCATTGATCTTTATTGTACTAACACTAATAGAGTCAGTATGCTAATTTTTTTAACCGAAAAACAGCTAGAAATAATTTTTTCAAATTTTCAAAAAAAAATTGTGGTGAAATTCCATTGAATTTAGAGTTTTTTTCATTGGAATTTCGTCACACCAAATTTCGAAAATTAAAAAAAAAAATTCTAGAGTGATTTCTGTTACAAAAACTAGCCAGCTGACTCTGTTAGCGTTAGTACAAGAAGGATCAATGGTTATATAGCCAATATTTATGTTAGTTTACGAAATTTTAGAACTCCAGAAAAGCATGTTTTTTTTCAAGATGGCCGCCGTTGCCATGGCAACCATATTTTCAAAAGAGCGCCTGATGCATGGAAATATTTTCTTTCAAGTACACTAACTTAGATATACACAAATAAATCAATAAAAGGTTTTAATTAAGAAGTTGGTTTTTTCTGGAGCCTACCCCCTTAACATGGGTTAGATCGAACCCCAGGGGTTTGGTGAGTCAGGGTTCGGGGAAGTCAAGATCAGAGTTTCTTCCAGGCATCTCTTCGGGGGGGCGAAGCCCCCCCCGAAAATTTTTTACCGCCCCCCCGAACGAAATGAAATTTATATAATTTATATAGAAAATATATACTTTTAACAGTGTCCGCCCCCCCGAAGAAAGTTTACCGCCCCCCCGAAGATTTCAAGTGCCCCCCCGGAGAAAAAAGTCTGGAAGAAACACTGGTCAAGATACATACCGACTCATATGATTCCCAATCAGATTTGGTCAGTGCGGACAATATTAAGAAGGGTTCGGTGACTGCGCAAATGAAACTGTTGTAGTCCGGCACCTCCAAAAATGTTAAGAAAATATTGATCGAACCGCAGCAGTGTTTCTTCCACACTTTTTTCTCCGCCGGGGGGGGGGGTGAGAGGGACGGGACTAACAATTCCGGGCGTAGGACACACTGGTAAAAGTATATATTTTCTATATAAAATCTATTTCATTCGGGGCGGGGGGGGGGCGGTAGACGTATTACAGAGGGGGGGGGGCCTTACCGGTAGACTTTCTTCCAGACATCTCTTCGCCCCCCCCCCCCTAAAATTTCAAGTGCCCCCCCCCCCTCCCCCGGAGAAAAAAGTCTGGAAGAAACACTGCTTACCGAAGAGATGCCTAAAAGAAACTCTGATACTCAAGGGTTAGGTAAGTCAGACTCGGGGGTTCGGGGAGGTCAAGGCACACAGCCGACTCATATTATTCACAATCGGATTTGGTCAGTGCGGACGATAGTACTGTTAAGAATGGCTCGTACCGTGAAAGCGCAAATGAAACTGTTGAAAAAGGTTTAGAAATCCCTGATCTAGATCTAGACTAGATTATATAAACATGACACTGATCCATTAAACGAAAGGGAGCAATATAAAAAAGTAGTTTTTAAAATGGAAAAATAACGGAAAATCTGTTTAAAAATACAGTCTATTATAGAGGCATAATAATCTCAAGATAAATATCGATAACAATGGAAGAGTATTTAATTTTTAATTTAATAAGATAGACATAAAATCAAATGATTTCGGTAAGGGGAGATAACAAAATTTAGTACTTGAGATCGCTTGATAAGGGGTCGTCCATAAATGACGTCACACTCGTAGGGGGGAGGGGGGTCCGAAATTTTGTGACGGTGTGTGATGAGGAGGAGGGGGGGGGGTTCAGATGGTGCGACGTCACACTTTTGCATTATAAAAAGGCAATGTTAGAAAACGAATTTTAGATGTTATTTCGCGTTTTAGAAAACTGTTTTAATAAATTGTAATAGGAATTGATTAAAATACTCTATTTTGACAGAATTCAGACAAGATTTTGGGAAAATATCGATGTTTTTTTTAAATTCAACTGCAATTTTGAGGGGGGTTGTAGGCTGAGGTGTGCGTCTGGCTTTTTGTGACGACGCGTGACGGAGGGGAGGGGGGAGGTAAAAATCGTCAAAAAAAGCGTGACGTCATTTATTAATGACTCCTAATCTTGCTGTCGGCGGTGAACTGTTGGCAGAATTTCTTCCCCCGAAAAAAGTCTACCACTCCCCTGAACAAAATGGAATTTATATAGAAAGTATATACTTTTAACAGTGTCTACACCTTCCCCCCCCCCCCCCCCCCCCCCCCCCCCCGCCCCGAGAAAAAAGTCTGGGAGAAACACTGACTGTTGGTCACGGACAGTTGTATTTACGCCCGTGAACGAGCAAATATTTTTTGTTGTATGAGTTGTCGAATTCTTAAGACATATAATACTCAAAAGCAGGAAAATAAAACAAATATAAAAACCTTTTAAAAAGCTAGTTTTTAAATGCACTGAAAATAAGGGAAATTACGAATTTGCTTTCTTTAATAAAAGCTTAAGTCGCTCATGAGAACTCTAATATCTTTTAGCGATCAAAGCTTTTAGTAGTTCGTTTGTTTTCTTATTTTCAGCGCAATTAAAAGCTTGGTATTATAAAGTGTTTTTATTTGTTATATAGATCTAGATCTAGATTAGTTGAGATGTAAAGATATAGATCTATCTGTAATGGCGTGAAAAACCAAGGGCAGATAATGGTCGCCGAGCAAGTATCGGGTAAATTTAAATTACAACAATGAATACTTAGTTTCGATATCCTGTGGCGCCCACCCGTACTGGCCTAAAAATTGTAAGATTAAAATGGCGGACACGGAAGAACCAAAAGTTGAGTACGTCATCCGGGTGATTGATAAATAGGTAAACTATGCAGAACAATAAACTCAAGATAGACATAAATATTACACTTCTTAAATGAGAAAAACTAATAGATGCAGATCTAGAATATACAATCTGATATTATCTTACACGAAATGATAATAAAAACAAAGCTTACCTGGCCTGTTTATAATCAGGTAAAAAGATTTCTAGAATCTAGACTCTAGTCTCTAGAATTATCTGATCGCTAGTGTAGTAAAAAACCAAAGTGCTTTGTCGTAGTTTTAAGTTTTAACTAATCTAGTTTTTGTGGTGGTAGACTAGGCCTTCTTTATTTTAGCCTACCATTGTTGTTTTACATGGGTCAACAACATGCCCCTCCCTCTAGACTCTAGAGTCGAGAATCAATGTCTCAGTCTTCAGTCTTAAAATTAAAATTTAAAATCAACACTTCAAACACTTAACAAGCGAGAATCTAGATCTAATCTAGATCTAGAATAGATCTCTAATCTAGACCATCTACTTTCTAGATCTAGTATCTCTCTAGATTACATGATATTGAATTTAATAGAGTTAAAATCTGCAATCTACTCTAGTTCTGAATTACTCAGAATTACTCATTATTTGATTTGTCATTAGCCTAGTACAGTAGTATTAATAATAATTATAAGGCCTTTAAATAATGAAGTCAAGTTCAATAGTGTAGCATTAGTTATTTTAAGAAACACAGAAATAAAAATTTGCAGAAACTTTCAACTTTGTGACAGTAAAAAAAAAAGATTTCTAAATTAGCAAAACAGAAGAGAACAGTGATTGACAAAAATTGATTAGCAGCAATAATAAGAAGAAAAAAGAAAAAAAATTAATAGGCCTAGGCCTATCAATAGGCCTACAAACAATAATATTGGTAAAACAGTAGGCCTATTTAACAAGCATTTAAAATTAATTTACCCAAATTTGTAAACGCTCTGTATTATTAAAAGATAGCATCAAATAAAATATGGTGTAAACCAGAACAATGCAACAGACTCTACATTTTATTTAATGGGTTTTTCTTTTACTGATAAACTATTCCAGAAAAATATCCGACACTATGTCATAAAATTACCTATATCTCGAGTTCTAGAGAGTCTAGATCTAGTCCTAAATCTAGTCATTTTGTTGTATGTTATGGCTGTAGTCTGCTTAAAAATCTAGATCTAGACCTGCTACTGTAAGTAGGCCTCAGTCTTAGTAGTAAATCAACATCAGTGAATTAACTTGTAAAGAAAGTAGGTCTGTGCTACCTCATCTAGACCTAAGTTACTTTAACTTATACTAAAATATATTTAGAAATCTAGGCTACACAGTGACATTAGTGTTATAGGTTTGAGAAGGTTCCTTTTGTGACAATCATTGTTGTTGACATGTACTAAATACCCTATAATTTATACTAAGTATTGAATGTTAGTGTTAGCAATGGTTAAACCTAGTAGTGGTTTACATTACCAGAAGAAAACAATGCATTTTTAGCTTTTTAATTGTTACAAATATTTTGTTGAGTTAGGCTTCATTTCTTCTTAATGTTTTCAGATTGAATATAGGCCTACATAAAATGAAAAAGTTTTGTACACATTGATATGCATTTAGAAGGCAAGTATGAAATACTTTCTCTTTTATGTAAATGAAGTGAGTTTTTTTATTATGCCAAAACATTCATTTTCTTAACCCTGAAAGCACGCCAAGCCACGATCGTGGCTTTGCTGTTACAAAATTTATAACACATAATGCCAGGTGGCACGCACTTTAAGGGTTAATAACCTAATGAAAATATTGTTTCTGTTAAATCTAGAATGTTAAAACTTTGTTGCAATTTTTTTTAGGAACTGAATTACATTAAATTAAAGCATTTGTATGAAAAGGCCAACTACATTAAACTTGTACTTAAACCTTTGTAATAATTTTTACAGTATGTTTTACATTTTATTCTATATATTTTTTATCTACTTCTTTGCAGATGAATGTTTTTAAAGTTTCAATGCAAATAATATTAAACAACCATGATTAAAAAACAATCACTGATGATGTAGCCTAGGCTTGAATAACGATGCCAAGTAGAATAGTTTGTTTTGTATGTGGAAGCTTAGGTGGAGAGTTTCAGTTGCACAGTCGACCCAATGAAGGCCGTGCTTTCTTTCCTTTTCTAGAGCATCATGACCCACCAAAAGGAAGCCGCATTCCTGGGTCTGATGGTGTTGTGGATAGTTGCAGGGTGTGCTATGCTTTTCTCACACAACAATGGGATACTTACGAACGAACAAACACACCTGCTATTAAGCGTCTTTATTGGCTGAAGCGGTTGGACGATGGTCAGTTTACTGGGGCAGAGATGAAGCTTCAAGGAGAGTATATGGCTCAGGTGATGGGCCTGCAGTATCAGCCATCATGTGGAGACAGTTGTGCACCATTGTCACCAGATTCTAGGGATGGATTTACTAGCGGGAACAGAGAATTAGACTACAGCATGAGTAGAAAACAAGACTGTGATGAGGGGGTCCTAGATTTATCTGTGCCTATCAAGTCTGAGGTAAACAACAAAAGTAAGGTAAAACCAAATCAGGAAGTAGTCCATCATAGACCAGAAGTCTCATCATCCAGGTCCAGTTTAGATGAACTTGGTTTTATCTGTTACACCTGTGGAGCTGAAAGTCAAGGTGTTGCAGCTAAATTCATTTCTAGCAATAGGCATGCCACAAACAAGCCATATTTCCCATTTCTGATGAAGGTTAGTCCCCCAAAAGGTGCAGCACCACTGAATGAACAAGGCATCTGTCAGGTTTGTGATCACTGCTTCTCCTCTCTCTGTCACCAGTGGCTTTCATATGAACATCAGGGCACTCCTAACAGTGCTAGAATCTTTAAGGTCAATGATATTTTCTTCAGCAATGATGCAAGCTTGATTGCTGGTTTAGGAAAAGAGGTGAAAGCCAGTTCGAAAGATTTTTGTTATTTATGTGGGCAGACATGTTCTTCTTCCAAGATGTGTCCACTTTATACTGCCCCATTGAGTGGGAAAAAGGACCACATGTACTTTCCTTTTATAAGAGAGCTTCGTCGTCCACATGGGGCACGGCCATTGAATCCTGATGGTTCGGTACAGGTTTGCATTAGCTGCTTCAGTAATTTACAATTGCAGTGGCATCGGTATGAGACAGAGAGGGTGCCTTTTCTTCATAGAAGATATTCCTTGCTGCCTCCTACCACAGCTTCTGGGTTAGCTTCCTTAGAAGTTGACTTACAACCTAAACCTGAAGACATTACAAGCAGGCAGGCACCAATCTCTTTGGTTAAAGAAACTAGTAAAAGTCCTTCTCTGGCCAAAACATCTCATGCAACATACGTGCAGTCTGGTCAGTTGTCATCAGCCAGTGCTACTTCTGGACATGATTCTAACAAAAACTACAGTGGGGAGTCCAAATCATCCGCTTCTGTCCTTAGTATCCCTCACCCCTTGCAACAAGCTGGTGAGAGGCCTAAGAAGGTCTGCTTTCTATGTGGAGAAAAATGCCTCATAACAAAAACTCAATTGCTTTACTCGTACCCAGTTCGACAAGATGCTAAATCGTTTGGTGGGCAGTCTCACGCTGTTCCGTTCTTCCCATTTTTAGCCAGCCATGAACCAGCACCTGGAGCTGAGCCTATGAATGATGATGGTGTTGTCATTTCTTGCTCATACTGTTTTTACAGCTTGTTAAACCAGTGGAGAGACTATGAAGAATCTAGAGGTAACACTGAAAGCAGCCGTTGGCAACGCAAATACAAGTTAAATGATTTTGTTTGTTTTGTCTGTGGCATGATGGTTCCTCGAAAGAAATTACGAACTCTAGAAGTTCAGAAGTTTCAGTTTTTACGGGAACACAAAGCTCCACCTCACGCCCTGGTGATGTGGGGAGGGCAAGCGGTTGGGGCTTGTGGATCCTGCCACTTCAGCCTCACTCACCAGTACACTGAGTTTGAAAGGCTGGGCCTCCCTCTTGAGTTGCGCAAGTACAACTGGACTGTGCAGCATCATAATGAAGACAATAGTGATACCCAGAGTAGTGTGAGTATTGTACTTTATTATGTCCAAGTTTGTTACTCATGAAACTAAACCTTTTTACTATTAAATTTTGTAGCACCTTACAGTTAATCAATTTAATGAAATGCAAGTTTTAAAAAAAGTATCATCTTTAATAAAAAAAGTTATCTATTTCCTTGCTAAATGTAGATAGGTTAACACCCCACCCCTATTTTTTCAACATACTAAAGGGCAACAACTGCACAGATATTCTAGTTCAAATAAGCTTGTCAGACTTTCTTAGTGTATATAGCAACACAGTTTAAAAAATACTCAACAAATGTAAAATTTAGATAGGAAAGTTAGATATGTTAAAACCACACCTTCCACTTTCAACACACTCACTAAGGGCAAAAATTGCACATATATCTTTTTCAAACAAGCTTGTTCAGACTTTCTGTGTGCATATAGAAAAATTCACTTAACAAATGTGACATTGTTTTTTCTCATTTTAATCATAAATTTTTTTAAAGTTGTAAATTATTCCTGTGCAGGGCCTGAATCATGACATAAATGTTTCTAATGCCATTGAAGAAAATGTTACAGATGCTAATGAAGATTCCATTCCAGGTAATTGAATTTATTTCTATTGTAAAACAAGAGTATTTAATTAAGTCTAGTTGATCTTGGTGTAACTATTGATTTTTTTGTGTAATATGGTTCAGGAAATAAAAGTTTACCCATGCTATGTATATGACATTGTTATTTGGATGAAATAGGTCCAGTAAGTAACAGGCTTACACTTAACATAACAAGCTCTTCATCTGGGAAGTTACCAATCACAGCCATTATGCCATCATCATCTCACATATCTCCAAACTCTGTCCCTGGATCTTCATGCCTCTCCAGCTTCTCTGCTGCTCTGCGTAAATTAGCACACCAAACTAAAGACCCTAATGGTAGGAGCTAGTGTTGTGAAATTTTTTATTCTGTTAATATCAAAATCTTTAAATTATTCATTGTTTTAATCTCATTCATATGCTAAGACATCTAAAATTGTTTTTTCCTGTTTTCAGAGGAAACTTCGGTAAAGCACAGCAGGTCCCCACCCTCACATAGCAGTTCCCGTTCGACCACACCTAAAAGAGCACATGGTCCACTGGTTTTCCCATCTAAAGTCAATGTATTAACCCCTGGTGGATCCTACACGCCTTCTCAAGGCCAAACAGATACTAAACAGGTGGCGAAAAAAATGTTTTGATTAATGATATATAGTTTTTATTTTTCATTGATTTTCCCCCACAGTATTTTGTATATAGATCTATATATATAAATTTTTTTTCTTTCTGAATTCTTTAGAGTTTTGAAAGATCATTAGCTTCTAGCAACACGTCACCCCTTGAGCATCAGCTACGACTAGATTCAAGAGATGGTAGTCGTGGAAGAGATTCACAAATGTCTAATCTTTATAGCAGAGTGTAAGTGAATCATTCAATTTTTACTTAACTTCCTGAAAGATATCTTGGTTTTGTCCTCTATTTGTCATTTAAAATTCTTATTAAAATAATATTTATTATAGAGATAGTGTAAAAAGTTAATAGACTAAGTGTTGATGAGTTTTTAAATATTAAATTGCATTTTGCTATTTGAATAATATGTGTTACACCTTGTGGTCTCATAAATCCTACAGTTCAGAAATGTATGCAAGAGATTATCATAACTATCGGTCTGAGGAAGAAGCTGCTCACCATGGTCTAACTGTTCCGCTGCGGATTGACCCTGCTGCCTACATGGCTGCTGCTTCATATCATCCTTTTCTAATTCAACAGCAAGCAGTCTTTGGTCAGGCCCCTTTTAGGTATAACTCGTAGGTGTTTATTTATAAAATATTCACCACTATTTTGTAGTAAGATTAATCTTAGAAGTTGTGACTCTTATTATTCTTTTTTCTTCTTGCTTTGTCATATATGTACACAGTGTCAAATATGAGCTGAAGACTAGCCTAAGAAATGTGTACATTTATCTTGATAATTCAGCAATGTTAATACTAGCTGTACATGTAAATCAGTTTGTAGAAAATTTTCTAAGATAAGTTATCTTTCTTTACCACGTGGATTCTAACAGATGATCCTTTTGTGATGACGCTAGTTTAGTTCGGACAGGTCAAGTAAAAGAAGTTAATAGAAACAGGCTATTGCTAGTTAGTTAGAGAGACGAATGAAAGTACAGCAGCTGACCGGTCACATGGGACGGTCAGCTGACCACTGAAGCGTGGGTCTGCAGTTAGGCCAGAGAGTTGATAGATAGCTAGCGAAGAGAACGGTCAGAGTTATGTATAGAATTAGAGTTAGATAGTGTGGTAGAGACAGTCAGAGATATGTAGGGCTAGGGAACAGTTAGATAGAAGTAGTAGTAGTACAGTATAGATTAGTTAGGTAGGAAGTTGATTGTGTAAATTTTAATAAAGAACATTATATTTCGACTTGAATGTGTGTTGTATTCACATCATCTTCTATTTCCCCTCCCCCCCCCCCTCCCACCACCCCCCCTCCCACCACCACCACCTTTATGGTAACAACAAATTAGTGGCAGGTTGATGGTATAACGGAATGTTATTTTCTATCAGGCTTGATGACCCCATGCTGCTGGAGCAGTACAGAATGCTGCAGTCTACATTCATGCCCTTCTCTGGTGCTGGCTTCCTCCCACAGCACGTTAGAGGCGTAGATGTTCATACTATGTTGGCTGCTGCTGCTGCTTCTCAGCAATACCCCATTGAACTTTTGCAACAACACTACCCCTATCTAAGTCCTAGTCACCCATTTTTAAATCCCAGATTTGCTGCTCAAAGTGCTTTGATGGAAAGGTAGGTTTCTTTTTGTTTACGTTACTGTATTATCATAATAATAAGCAATACTTTCAAAATCTTATATTTTTATTTTTATTAATATTTTTACTTATATTATTATATGTCGTCAGAGCTTTCCTGGAAGAGGAAAACCTTAGACAAAAATCTAAAGAACAAGAACGGCTCTTAGAATGGGAGATAAAATCTGAGCCACCTCTGTCTGTAGAGAGAGAATATAAACATGATGTTGTGGAGCAGCTGACAGATAAACGCTATAAAGAAAAACATAAACCTGAAACCCTGGGTATTGCAACAGCCATCTCAGAAAAAAGTCCCCAGCTACTGAACCAGCTGGGTGTCTCACACATGAACAACCCTTTTCTTGCCAGTCCTGCCCCGCTTCATCCACTTCAGTATGATGGATTAAAACTGGGTATGTCTTGTATATTTTTTTAACTAATCTGTTTTTTTTAATTTTGATAATTGTTTGCATTAGCATTCTTATTAGTCTTGAAACTGCAAACATATCCATAATTAATTCTATCATAATTCACTTAATAATATTTTCCTATACTTCAACTACAAGAGTTGTGATCTTTATTGAAATAAACGAACATTATTCCTCCAGAGTTAACAATAGGATATTATGTTTCAGGTTCTAAAGTAAGCACTAGAGATGGGTATTTGGAGAGGTCTCTTCCCCCAAGTCTTAGTCTCCTACAAAGTCTTAGCCAGCCACACCTTTCCTCACTTGAAGAATATGCCAAGAGCCATTCTATAAAGGTTAGCTCCCTTTTTTGTTAGTTCCTTTGCTACTAACCATACATTGTCTACTGCCCCACCATTTGCAGAATTTGTCCCGTAAAATTAACCAAAACAATATCTTGCTCTGCTATTCAATGGGCATCACAGCTTTGGCCAAATAAAAAATGTCATCTATATTTTTTAATTTAGAAAAAAATGTAACAAATTAAGATTAAATGTGAAAGTTATATTCTTTCCTAAGCATTTGTTTCTGTTGCCTTATTAATTTCACACTAAAATATCAATACATTTAGCTGCTAGGATGGGTTAATCAAGTCTGCAACTTAAAAAAAACCAAAGCTATTCTTTTAGAATGCAGCAGTATGAGGAATTTTTTTTTTTTTTTTTTTTTTTTTTTTTTTTGCCAAACAGATGTCATTAGTGGTAGAGAATTAAACTGAATATTGATATAGCAATGTTTGATCATTTTATGTTCTACATAGCAAATCAGTAGCATGTAAAGCAAAGAAAGCAAGCTAAATAATCAACAAAAATTTCTGCTTTAACTATTGTTCAGTCAAGCATATACTACAAATATATATTTAAAGTTTTACATACCATTTTTTTTTATGTAGGCCTAAATTTTAAAATACCTTAATGTAAGTTATTTTCTCATTTGAATATTATTTTTAGTTTAGCATCTCTGTTTATGTTTTCAATTAATTAATACCGCTGAAAATTAGTCCAGGATAATAAATCAAGGGAGACAACACATCACTCAGCTGAAAATTTACTTTTTATCATACTTATTACAATTCTCTAAACAAACTTGACAAAGTAAATAAATCAAAGATTACTTAATAGCTATATACAATTATCTTCTCTCACAAGGTACATTAGAATTAGGTGTGTTATCATTATCTGCCTTAAGTTATATGACTTCAGTAACATTATTATTATCTAACGTCATATTATCTCACTGCTTTAGTTGCAGATCAAATTTTTTTACTTTTAAAGCTGTTGTTGAAAAAAAAATTTAATTAATATGTATTTCAGATCTCTGAGTCTGGAAACAAACTAAATGTATCTCACAGCCCACCAAAGATGGCCAAACTAAGCAGCCATAGCTCCTATGCCTTCAGCCAGCACTCAACAAGCCATCATCAAGATAAAGCATCCACTTTATCACCACAACCTGCAACTACTCCAACCCATGGGTCGTTACACTTACCACAGATGCTCTCCCCTTCTTATCAGCCTTCACCATTATCAAACAACAGAAAAGTTAGATGTAGCTCAGAATCTAAAGCACTTTTCAGACCGTTTGATGACAAGGAGACATCTAAATCTAGTACAGGTGAAATCAAGTCAGATGACCATGTGAACAGATCCTCTTCAAATATTTATTTAGGGTCTTTGCTATCAAATACTTCTACTCATACACCCCAGCCAGCCATTCTGTCTATCCCTTCAATCAAGGTGTCATCCCATATCTCAAATTCACAAGCTGCCATTGAAAAACAACCTCCACTATCAATAACAAGTGACAGTAAAATAGTTGACCCTATATCAAGTTATGTTCGAAATAAAGTCGAGAGATTTGATTTCAAAAGTTTAGCTCGTGAGTGCACTTCTGCATCAGTTTCTGAAACCACAACAGCAGGAGAATCCCAAAGCTCAGGAAATGAAACTGCAACAGCTGATGACAAACAAGCTCAATTCCTGAGTAAGCTGGATCATGAGGCAAAAAGGAGAAGCAAAAGGAAGTTAAAAAGTGATGCAGACTCAGATAATGAGATGGATGTTGAGGACAGAATGATGATACGCCTAACAATGATTGGAAGAGTCACCCCTATTCCATTAGACGTTTGTCCTGAGAAAATGGAGGTTTTGGAGTACCTTGGTGTCACAACATGGGAGAATAAAAACGGTGAATATTCTTTTTGAAAAGAAAAAAAGCTATATCATTATTTTTAAAGTGTTATAATATTTTTTTAAAGTTTTCTGTATTTGAAATAAAAAAGTTAGGGTGAATCTAGAATTTTCATCCATAAATAATATTAACTGAAATCAGTAATATAACAATCTATTTTTATAAAAATTGTTTCATTCAGAGTTATTGAGACAAAAAGAAATTCGACGAAGAAGGCAGTTAGGCTTGTCTAGTGTTAGCCCCATACAATACAATCATGAGGCAGCATTTGAGTCTAGTGATAGTGAAGCTCTGTGTAAAAGGTTTACGCCCTGTTCACAATTACATTTTGACTATAGCAAGTTGCAGCTGCTAAAAGAAGATGCTCCACCTCAAGAGAAGTCAAAGTTTTTATCTGACCTTGGTCTTCTCCCTTCTTCATCAGAAGTCACTTTAGGTAAGTTATTCATGTATTCAAATATCCAGCCTTTTTGTGCCAGTTTAAACTTTAAGCGATGAATTCAGTATATTTTATCTCCATTTTTGGATATAATGCTTACCTTTTTAAAAAAATAGGGGAAACTATAAAATAACAGCAGGTTGGTTTTCTTAATAAATTTATTTATTTATTTTAATTCATATTAGGTTTTGGAAATGCATATAAGTGGCCAGGTATAGATGTTGTAATGAAGTCTTATGAAAAATATAGAGAAGGTATTCATCTTTATAGATTGATATCAATGTAAATTTATATTAATGTTATTTTCTCATGCATACTACAAGCCAGAATATAAAAAACTGTTAATTCTACTGATTGCTTTAAATGTATGTTCATATCTGCAGAACAAATACATGAGGCAAATCTGTTGCGTGGGCGATGTCATGAACTGCAGGCAGACAACGAAAATCTAGAACAAACCTCTCAGTCACTCAACAGGCATATGGCTGTAAGTGTGAGTACAGAAATTTTCACCTGATTCAAAAAACACTTGGGGTTTTTTAACAATTGATTCTTGTTACTTAAAACAACATTGTTTTTAAAAGCTATCTCTACTGTTTTTAATTTTAAATTTTCTTTCCTAGTTTCTGCTGGCAGAAAGACAACGGCTGGATGAAGAAAGAAAGAAATTTAAAGAAAAAATTGGCAGTTTAAAGAAAAACTGCCAGGACCTGATGTAATATGTTGACCGTCATATTATTTAGAGCAATTGGGTTAATTTGTCAGCCTGAACACGTTGTTGGGATTTTTTTTTTAAGTTATTATTTATTTAAATTGAATTTGTTGAGAACATTGACTGAAAACTTATGCTTTTCTGAATTTATTTGTAAATGGCCTTGATAATTGTGTCATATATGTCATATAAATTGATATTGTTTTCTTAAAGGTGCCATACTATTTTAAGCTTTGTTTGTTATTATACACTTCTCTAGGTCATGTCACAGCAGACTGTTAATATATAAATATGGTCTAAATATGTTTTTAATCAAACCCAATATTTGTAGGTAATGATTTTGTTGCAAACATATTGCTAATCTTTTTTTTTTCATTATGTTATTAATCAAAATAGTTTATTACTAATACTATCTGGGGTACCAATGGGTATTTGATTTCTAAACACTTGTATTGTAAAACTATTGTAAATGCACATTTAAATTTAGTGAAAGTTGTGCTGGAAAAAAGTGCTGTTTTTTCCACATGCAAAAATATGAAACATTATCTTGAGTTAATAATAGTCTATCGAACTTCATTTGTTCAGTTACTCTATCCAAAATCTTACATTATTAAGATCTGTACATGTGATCACTACATTGACAGTTTATTTGCCAAAAAAATTTAAATAATGTGTCTTTAGCTCTGTAGTGTTTAATACTTCTGCAACAAGTACATGTTTGTATACAGCCTTTCTATCTGATATCAGATTACACCTACTGTCAAATTTTTAAACTTATGTAAATGAAAGTTAGTTTTGCTTTCTATGAACCCTGATTTGTAATGTCAGATACAAAGACTTAGGATACCTTGTCTGTATCACTCACCCAGTGCTTAATTGTGCCTTTAAAATATACAGATTGTGGATATGATAATAGCAGGCAAACTTAACTGTGAAATATCATAGTGATTTAAGGAGTGAGCTAAATTAAACTCCATGACATTGTTTCTTTACTGATATTGTGCTGTGAATTATTTGTCACTTTTTATATTTATTACACTGCACACAATGTTATATGTACCTTACAACACTGCCTTGGCAGTGCCTGTTTTTGTTTTCCTTCTTTTTAGTGCCAGAACTTACTGTTGTTTTATTGTCTAATGTTTTTTCAGAGTAGTCATTTTCTCTTTTCTATACATAGTTGTACATAATAATCATTGTCCTTATACATCAGTTCTAGTGGTGACTATTGGTGTTGGGTGCCTTTTTTAAAATCTATTTTCTAATTGTATTTTTGTTTTGTTGGAACAATTTTTATTAAATTATGGGGTGTAATTTTATAATCAATGTTTTTATATATACAGTAATCTCTATGTATAATTTTGTATTCCTATTTAATACAAATGAAGTAGGCAGTATGATTTTTATTGTTTTACATATGTGAATGTGCAATTTAGTGACATAGTCACTCCCTTAATACCCCAGGATCCTTGAACTGTACATAACAATTGTATGTATTTTATTACATGTAGTTTTTTTTTTAAATAGTTTTTATTTTTTTACCTCTAATAATATTTTATAAATACATACTATCTAAAGTAGTTAGTATTTAATATTTCAAAACTAGATTATGTTCTACAAACAAAAAGTTTTACAATACATTTTCTAATGAAACTAGTGGGTTGTTTCTAGAGAAGAGTTGTTTTGATTGAAACAGGTCAGGTTAATAGACTTCAGTGAAGTTGAAAACTGCTTGTATTAAAGTATTGTTCTTAACATTAATCAGTATTTATTTACAGATCCAATGAGATGAGGTTAAATAAACTTATGAAAAATTACCAAGTATGTTAATTTAAAAAGTAAGCAATAGGTGTTTATATAGGGACGCTCCACTAAAACTGTACATATCTGTAAAAAAATAATTTTAAAGTGAACATTAAAACATTAACTCGAAGTTGACTGTCTAGTGGGAATATTCTAAAATTTTTATTAGCACCCAAGAGAGAAAAAAAATTGGAAACGCCAGATATTTTTAGCTCTCTGGAGTCAAGCAACAAAGATATTATCAATGTGTCATAACTATTCAGTAGCATTTTTTAGTTAGAATATTTAGAATCAGTATTTTGTGTTGTAACATTTTTGTCTTATTCCTTAACGGAAATATGGTTTCAAACTTCTCTATGACACATTCCCAATCATTTTAAATTTATATCAAGAATTTGTCCTAAACTATGAAATAAAAATGTTAAAATTTGATCAGGACTTGATTTACAATCTGTAGAATTAAATGTGAAAAAAGCTTAGAAAAATACAAGAGTTTGTTCAAGGTATGTAACTGGGTATTTCCTAGAGAAAGATGTCATTGCAGACCCAGTATCATATAAAGCCTACTAAGTTTGACTACACAAAAAATCCAACTTCGACAAGGATTTAAGATAAAACTTCTGCCTGGCCATTATCCATGTCTTTATTAGGTGGTGATATAGAATAATGATCCACCATTTTTTTTTACTTGATACTTAAATATTATTGAGAATTTTCGGAATAAAAACACGCAAATTAAATTAATGAAAGAATAAGAACTTCCTGATTAATAGCTGCTTCCTTTTATTACTTTCAATAATGAGACTATCACAATCATATCACATTTTAAAATGTTAATTATTTCCCTTGATTTCAAAATGTCTGAGACTGAAATGTAGTTGAGTGTCCTGATGTAATCAGACGCAGCTGCTGCATGTGATTTAATGCTTTGGTGAGGAAGTTTCGCACTGTATTTATTTCCATCAATGTCAAGTAGTTTAACTGAAATTAAGAGAAGATACAAAATTCTATCTATAAGTGTAAATCATTTTACAACTCCTTAGTTCACCAGCAAACAAAAATCATACAAATAATATTTTAGTAACATCGTTATTACATAAAATTATTTAATAATATCTGCAGGATTATTTAATACTGGCAGAATATAAATAATAGAAAGTATAACAGCATTATTATAAATTTTTAATTCAGTCTTTAACTTTTTCCTGTATATATCAGAGCATTGGTGTTGATTTCCCGCCTTAATTACTGATGAGAATCAACAAGAAGTTTAAGCACTAGCGTGATCTTACTTTGGCATGTGATACATCACTCTTTACAAAAACGTCAATACTGCTCCTTAACTTTGCTATCCTAAGATCCCAAATGTCTTTGACTAAAGTTCTAATTTCATCTGCTTTGGGAATGTCATCTGTTCCCCTGAAATAGCATGAAAAAACCTAAATAATTAAAAATTACATGGCAGCAAGAATTTACAGGTACTAATAAATAAAATGCAATTATATTAAGTGAAAATTTTAAAATATAATGAAAAAAAAAAGTCAATCAAAAACATTCTTTGCTATGTAGATTGATTACACCAAAAACATCCAAGCTACTAGTTGTTTTTTTTTACCTACCACTGTAACAAAAGCTGAGTCATCTCCATATAGAATGGACTTGGCATCTGGGTGAAAAATCTGCTATCAGCCTCTTCTTGTTTTTTTTCTTTCAAAACCTCTTTTTTGTTTTAAAGAAAGAAAAAGATTAATTTGAGCTAAAATTTAATTGAAATACAATGCTAATATCTAATTGAGAAAAAGTATTTTGATCTACAAAAAGCTTTAAAAGTGTTTCTTTCTTTTGAAATTTTTTTTTTTAATTCGGTCTTTGTCAATAATAAAAAATAAACCCTTAGAAAAATACCTATGTCCATCCATTCTGGAGCAATAAATCTACATTTCTGTCTTTGTTTTAAATTTACTGCAAGCCACAGGGGAACTGTAACAGGAAGACCAGCACTAAAGGGGCCTATATCACCCTGTAAGAGTAAAATTATTGCCACATTATATAATAACATTCTACAAAACTTGTGCCAGGGTAATGATGACACCCAGGGACAAATTAAGCACACACTAGGGCTCCACTGATTATTAAAATATTTTTTATTAATTTAGAAGAACTCACATAAGGTTTACAAAATTTGATTTGCTATTTGATCAAGACCACTATTATCTTTACTCTTCAAGATAATATTTTGATTTAGAATTATTTTATTTGGTGTTGAAATTAATACTGAATTAAACAAAAAATTTAATTTAGTGTGCATGTTCAATAATTCCCACTATTTCTTCATTGTCCTTTTCATAATACTAGTAGACCTATTATTTTGTTACATAAATATTAAATAAATCTGTGTAGGCCTATAATGCCCTATCTATAGATATAATTAAATTATTACTGAATGTATGTTGTCTGCATAACTACAACATTAATCCAATCAAAATGAAACTTTGGGTCGTTGTTGAGTACACTCCAGAAAAGGTTTTGGTTATAAACTTTTTTAAATAACAGAGGGGTGGTACCCTGACTGTGGTGAGTAGTTGGCACCCAACCCAATGGATTCAGATGATTGGATGTTCTGCACATGCACAGGGGGTCAAGAGTACTTCTTGAATCATGAGTCTAACTTTACCAGGGAATCATCTGGAGACAGTGGCATAGGCAGGGGGGGGGTCATAATCCTCCCCCCCCCTCCATAGACCCCTCGGTATATATATAAAGTATGAGGGGGGGTGCAAATCGAAAGTTTGGTACCCCCCCCCCCCCACACCCCCCCCCCCCCCCCCCCCGAGATGATCCTGGCTACGCCACTGTCTGGAGATGGACAGCTACTACAGTTAATTAAAAATAAAAATGGAACAGGGTTGTTGAGTTGGTGCCAGGCCTACTGCATTACAGTACTGTTTAGAAGTTTAACAGTTTAATTAACTGGACTGGTGGCACCAACTAGTTACTAGACTAGAGACCAGCCCCTGATTGGCCTGATTGGCCTGATATATGCGTGGTTGCCAGTCAAGGGGTATTCTACCTCACCTTAGCAGAGGGTGATCAACGTATACTTAAGTTCCTTAGGTCCTTAAGCTTTTCATAGTGCACGCCTGGGCAAGTAATTTGATTTGTACAAACTATGAGTGTCACTGGGCCACACTCAGTCAGTCTCGCTCGGCTCTCCTCAGTTGACACCGCCACACTCACTCTCACATTTTAAATTTAAGATTTTTTGTAACTAGGCCTACCGATAGCCAAACTTACGCTAATTAGATATATCTTCTCTTGCGAAAAGTTTGGGATGATTTTAACGTGTTCCCTTTCCGCAAGAAATTCTACTTCAGAAGGGTCCATTGTTTATTTATTTTTTTAAATATTTTCCCGGAATAATCGGAATATTGAAGGTAAAGCTAATTGCCAAAATGAATTAACAATCTGAGACAACATTTGAACTTGATTGGTAAGTCTGACATTTTAAAAAGTAGGCCCCAAGCCTACAGCATTTCAAATTTTGTTATTAAATTCAAATCTTCATTTGTTATTGTTGCTTGTGGTTATAACGTTATCCACTATTATTATAGAGATTTTTTCTCTTTGACCAAGAAAAAAACGTTTAAAGATCTAGATCTAGTGATATAAAGATCGATGTAAGCGGCCTTTAGTAAAACCTGGCACAGTTTATACAAAATTCGGAATCGTCCCAAGCAACAGAAAGATAAAAGAAAACAAAGTAAAGGTGTGTAAAACTTAGTAATAGTTAGACCTTATGCCTTATGAGATTATTACTTTTATTAGTATTACTGTTAGACACAGTTTTTAAGTGTTAGTGTAAATTTAAAACACTTTTAGAACTAGATCTTATCTAGATTTAGTTAAATCTCTAGAAGTTACATGGTCCCAGCAGCCTCCTGAAATTTCAGGATGTTCTGAAAATCTCCTGAGCTGAGTTTATAAAAAAAATTCCCTGAAATTTCATCATTCACTACCTTTGCCTTTACTTACTACACACACTAGAATATCTAGATCTCATCTACCTAGCCTAGCCGGGCTAGCCTTACACTACTCCACAAGTCCTGACTTGACTTTAAAAAACTAGACTTTAAATCGATATGGTTGGCCTTTTATATTATTTTGATAAATGACATCACACCCGTAGGGGGGGGGGGTCGTACTAATTTAGTAGTTTTGTCATGGTGTGTGATGTGGGATTCAGATGGTGTGACATAAGTTATCACTTTGGCATTACAAAAAAGCTATGTTAGGAAATGAATTTTAGCCGTTATTTCGTGTTTTAGAAAACTTTATTAAATTAAATATTAATCTACCTAAGCTTTACGTCATTTATGGATGACCCTTTACTATTACAGACTACCTAGGCTAGGCAGGGGCCAATTCATTATCATTAATTTAATAATTATCCTTAATTATTTTATAGCCTAGGCCTGATTTGTTTTTGTTTTTTTTTAATTATAGTTGCCTAAATTAATAGTTTAAAATTAATACTAGATCTAGACTCTAGGCCCGTTTAGTTTTTATTTTTTTAATGGTTTAAGTTTTGTACTTTGAAGTGGCTTTTTGGACTTGTGCCATGTGACCCTTACTTAGTTTTACAAGATATCATTATAATAAAATATGATAGCCATGCTCTGATATTTGGACCCGGCATTGTTTGGTCCAATAAAAAGGAATTTTTCAAGAAAATGTCTATGTCCCATCAATATCCATTGGTTAAGAGAAAGACCTAACTAATGATTTTACAAATGAACTGTTGGCTCCCTTTCACCTTGACATTATCTGGAAAGGGGGGGGGGGGGGGTATTTATAGTAAAAACTTGTTACAACAATAAACATTGGGGGTGGGGGGGGGGGGGGGGATAACGGTGGCTGGATCTGTACGTACCTCAGTCATTTGCACTGTGAACAAAAATACGTTGAGCATTTGATCCTACTAGTAAGCCGTCATGCTGCTCTCAACTTGACCATGCCGATGCATAACACTTAAAGATCGAGTCACAACAACATAAAAGGAAAACTATAGACCATTTTCAGCCGGTCTGTCGCTAAACAGACCTGTGTCTGAATAGCGAGTCATGGCTATACAGATATTAATAAAGATCTAAGTTAGTGGTTTAAAGCTTTCAGGCTATGGTAAAGTTCTTAGGGCATCTTACTTAGTGCCTAGGGCATAACAAAATTAAAGCCCAATTTGATAATTAAATGCTAATCTTCAAGAAACATAAGTAAATCATGATTTTTAAGAAACATGAACTCTACTTCATCTGCCCACTGGATTGCTAGGTCTAAAGAGGAATCTTTAAAAGTATAATTATATCTAGAATTAGACCTACTACTAATACTAAACTAGTTTCCAGATATTATAGACTAGTAAGTGTAGTAGCAACCTACAATAAAGTACTAAGCAATAGGTTTATTATAATTAAAATTAGCCTAGTTATAATGTCGATAGGCTAAGTATTAGGCAATATTATTATTATTTAAGTTGACAGCTGGCCTTCATAGTACTAAATACATTTGTTCAGTAACTAGGTGCCTCAAGCCATTTTAATTAATTAACTATTTTCTCCATAAAACTACTAGATTTAGAATTCAGAGATCAAACAGTCTAGTTTATAGGCAATATTAACTACGTACAGTTAAAGTTTTACAAGTACGAATAATAAAGAATATGTTAGATTATTTTTTTAAAACATAAACAAAACATGTTTTATCCTTTATCAATTTTAAATTACCTTTTTTTTACTTATTTAAGCTTGTAACCAGTGTGAAGGCACAATGCCGCCTACTTTACTTCCTTTGAAAATACCAAGTGATACCCAGGTACTAAAGGACTCAATGAAACAAGACAATGTCTCAAAACTTCCAAGCAAGCCGAGACCGTTTGTACCAGCAATATCAGACATTAAGCCCCGGCATGAGATCAAGCCCATTAGACAACTAGATAGTAAGTACATTTTTTTCTTTCAACCAACACTTAACTGGCCAATTTTAACTTTACAACTAATTTCAAGTACCTTTTTGTTCTAGAAGTTGAACTACTAAAAGTATCTTTTTTTTTTTCAGAATCTGATTTGGAAAAGTTAGAAAAAGGAAGGAATAAGAATAAATTGAAACTAGCAGAATCTAAAGCATTAGCTTTAGCATCTAGCAGTAGTCTTCCCCTTCATCTTCTGATGGCTTCTTTACTAGAGCAGCTGTGTTTCATGTATGTCAAGGATAAAACTAAGTCAAATCAGCTCTTTAAAAGTAAGTTTAGAAAAATTACCCTTGAATTTTAACAGATTTTATTCTATTAATAACTCAGTGGTTATATATTTTCAATTCGATAAAATTAATTGATTTTTTTTTAAAAATACAGATCTTTTGGTAGCTGAACTATAAACATGTTAAAATCTAAACACAAAACAATTTTTTTAAAAACTTTTTGCTAGTTTTGTGTGAGCGCCTCATCAGCCTGCATGTCATAGCTCCTATGAGTCACTTAGATGAGATGAGTAGCTTGCGTTTTCAACACAGAACAATGTTAGAGAAGGTTATCCTATCAGCCATGAAATCAATAGATCAGGTACAGCTATTGTTAGCGGTTGTGTTGACTACTTTGTTTATTGTGCTCCTGTTTCATACAAAACATGAAAAGTTTTTATTTTTATAAAACTATTGCATGCTTAAACATTTAACTTTAAATAAAGAATTTGACACTAGTTAAGTACATAAATGATTAATTGAACTAGCGTGGACACAATTGAATTAACTTTCGAGGGGAATGTTTTTTATATAAATATATTCTTATTTTTTATTCACATTTTAACCATTAAACACATTTATGTCTGTTCATTTCACAGTTGAAACATTTTATGGATTTAAATTTTTAAATTCAAATATATGGTAAATATAAAAGATAGTATACTGAACAATAATTAAATCATCTTTCTTTTCATCTGTTTAATGCAGTCCCTGCTTGCTCTGCCTCCTACATCCCAAAATTTTAAGTAAGTTTTTTCTGAACATTTTATTAATATCATGTTAGGTAATGTTTGTATTGTCTCTTTTTATTGTGAAGACATATTTTTGTATTGAAAACATTACAGTTTGAGCATTGATAGGTTGAACATATCTGATGAGGACATTATATGGCAGCACACCTCACACTATAGGAATGAATTTCATGAAATCTGCTTGCTAGGAAAAGGAGGCTTTGGTTCCGTGTATAAAGTTAGTGATATTTATGTTAATATAGTTTAATAAAAAAATTACTTAATTGGCTTAAAACATCATGTATCAGTAGCTTTCAAATAAATTGCATTTCGCTTATTTGTTCTGGTTTCAAAATGAACTAATGCATTTTAAAAATTGTTTATTCATCATTACAATAGGCCTCAGTCTCTATAAGCTTTTTTGTTTTATTACAATGTGTGTGATTTTATTATTGCTAGGCTCGCAATTATTTAGATGGATGTGAATATGCTGTGAAGAAGATTAGGTTTACTCATAAAAATACAGAAATGCTTATAAAGGTAATTATGTTTATGACTCTAGGAGAGAAAAATTTTGACTTTTGAAATAAACTTTTTATTTACATTATTTTTTTTTAATTTCTTTATGATTCACCTGGGGTTTTATGAACCAGATACTATAAATAAAAGTAATCGTAAAACAGCAACTGTATTCATCTTTCAGCTTTTACGGGAGGTTAAAGCACTTGCGAACCTGCAGCACAGCAATATTGTTGGCTATAATGCTGCATGGATGGAGTATGATAGTCCCTATACCTCAATAAAATGTAAGATTAACTCTGTTCATTTTATATTTATTTTTTTATAACAAGTTGCCAATGTTTTTATTCTTTGCTATTATAAATTTTATGCTCGTACATTTTTTTTAAAGGCAACTCTTCAAATGAGAGTCCACCAGAACAAGATAGTATTACTAATGAAACGTGAGTTTAATTCATTTACAACATTTTTATTTATTGCTAGAATTTAACTGTCCTCATTTATCTTGAAATTAAGGTACAGTTTTTTTTAATTGGTGGTTTTTTTCTCCTTACAGACAAGACAACAGTATTATTTTCTGCTCTGATGATGAAAATGAGGCAGAAGCTGACAGAAATAGTTTAAACCTGTTACCAGGTGGTGTGGGCCTGGCGATGAATGCAAAGATCTTCAGCACAGTCAAAGTGGAAGAGATGACAGAGAAGAACCAGCTGACTGGTGCTGACAACGCCTGTCAGGTCAAGGCAAAGAGGCTTAAAAAAACAAACATGCAAATGATCATTGAGGAAGAGGTTTCCTCTGAGGTCAACTTTGACTATTCAGACAATAATTGTGAACCACTTTATGAGGACAAGCCTTTACATTCTGGGAGAAGTGTTAAATCTGAGAAAACGTCAAAAAATAAAATCAGTAAAAGTTTACAAAACAAACCAGTGTCTATAAATCAGCATAGTGAAGACAGTGAAGTACAGAAGCTCATTAATATTTCTTCCAAATCAAAAACTCTGAAAACTGGTGACCTTGAAGATCTTGCAGCAATCAGTGATAAATTTCTTTCTATTCAGGAAACTGTCTGTTCTTCCTCTATCACATTGGATAATAAAAGTGCCGAACCCAAACACAGTCAGTCATTAATTAATTTAAAATCTTCATCAAAGCGCAGCAAATTTTTTCATTCAGAATCTACCTCAGTGCTAGGTGCTGTGTTCCAAGAGATGAACTCCACTTCCATAGTGTCTCATAAAAAAATATCTTCTGTTGTAAATGAGACAATAACTAGTATGGACAGCAGACTGTCCTCCCAGCCTGATACTCATCTCACATGTTCAGAAGACTCTGAAAGTTCTAACTCAGATTCTGATGTTGCTAGTAGATCTAGAAGCTTTCAAATAAATCACACACAAAAATGTACCCCATCTTACAAACAGTTTGTTCATTCAGATGTTCTTAACGAGGAGGCTGAAGTTATAGAGTGCAGTAATCGTAGGTTTGACTTCCAGGTAAATATTCATTTTTATAAGTTGTTTAGGTTTAGTTCAATTACACACAAAAAAGTGGGCATGTGAAAATGCAGCATATGGTACAGGTTTATAAGAGAACTATTTATGTTTAACAAAAAATTTTAAGCGATCAAAATGTTAGGGGTTCGTCGAGAAATATAGATCTTATATCCCACTTCTGACACCAAATGTTACGTGGGGTTTAAACCGAAGAGGTGATCTTATTCACTCATCCGTGCACCTTTGCGTGGTGACAAAGGGGTCTAAGAGACCTGAGCAAAACTAATTAAAATCTATACAACACCAATATTAAACTAAAAATAAAACATAGTAAACACACATAATATGCATTTATTTATCTTTGTTTGACGTCACAAAGGTTTATATGTTAAAAGCAAAGACACAATACAAATAAGACCTGGCCAGTCTTTCATATTCAAGAAAACATCACTTGAATTTCTAATACAAGTCAAAAAGACAAAAATAATGAAACTTACATTTCAATGCAGAATTAGTCACCGTGGTAACTGACATTAATTCATAGAAAAGACATATATAAGTGTGAATAGCAAATCTACATTCACACAACTCAGAATTCACACTTGTCATATCCTCTAGTCCTAACTTAAATACTTGCACTGCTTATGTAATCTCAGAATCACACTTGTCAAAGTTATTCTTCCTAGTCCTAATTTCACTTGTACTGCTATGTAATCTCAAAATCAAAAACGTAAATGTCATCGTCTCTAGTTGCACTGTTATGTAATCCCAGAATCACACGGTAAATGTTATCATCACTAATTCTGATTCCACTAAGCAAACACGGTTTGAATCCTTCTATGAATACTCATCAGTACTCACAACAATCTAGCTTGACACTCAAGCGGCAGGGAGATTTCCAGCCACCGGAATACAACATTTGGCCACTGGTACAAACATCGGGCCACAAAGATAATGGCCACTGGAACGAAGAACATATCTACACGGCAGACGTTTGGCCACTGGTACAACATCGGCCACATGTATAAACACCAGGTCACACATGTAAATATCTGGAACGAAACACATATGTACAGCAACAAAACATCGACTGGGCCAATAATCCAGCCTTAGTGGCCAGCCATAAGGCTGCCACCATCCGAGGCCTAGACCATGGTGTCTAGCCTATGTGTCTGTCAGAGAGAGAGAGACCTCAACATAGTCGCCCTTCCTCATATATAGGTTAGTCTTGCCCCCTTATCATCTCCCTAGAGCTATAGAACCCGAGTTGGGCTCCGTACCATCTCTCGACGTTCGAGATAACACCGGTCACTATGCACCCATGCGTTGCACACCCGATAACTGACCGCTATAGATCTTCACGTTGTCTCAGGGCTAACGATCGTGTCATACACCGCTCGAGCTAACGCACGACCACGCGGTACTCCCGCCGCGTTTCACACCTGACAACTGACCACAACAGAGATCATGAGTAATGATTCTACCGAGACGTCCAGCGGCATGCCCGAACTCAACTTTAGACATACATCACCGCGGGTGTCTTCCCAGCATTACGTGCCACTCATGCACCTGCATAGAACTCGCAGCCCTTAACGACCAGAGTGAGCCGATAACCTTTAATTAAATTTTAGATTTCCCCGGCCTGCTCATCCCCAATATCTTAGATTAACCCCTTGGGTTTCTGTAACTAGTCCTAGTCACCTTAGCCCCTTTAATAAGCACCCAAGTTACCATTTCACTTAAAAATAAACAATATAGTACAAGCCAACATGCTTACTTAAGAATCAACAATTTGGTACCAGCCAACATGCTTCCCCCGCAAAAATGATTGCGTCCCCGCAATCAACTTAACAAGGACAACTAATTGAGATAAACATTCTACTTTACTGTTCACCTACTGACACAACACATACCTCTAGTTTACAGTAAAGGCCACTGAAGGCAAAAACATCAATGAGCATACTAAAATGTCTCAAAAATGAACATCTACTGAAACCAGGTATAAACACGTACTTATCTTTAAAGGGTAGTTAACCAAAATGGACAAATCACGCCTTACGACTACAAATAAATGGCCATCAATAAAGATAAATACCAGTCAGTCACACATAATTTTATACCACAAGGCCTGATAATGTACGTCCAGTACCAATATCAGCCAAGTCTTCCCAGTCATAAAATTACGCAACAGCATGTTTCATCTACAATAATTACTATTCAACGAATACCATAGTTGCCAATAATACGTTCAACACCATTAAAACTTACAAAGGTTGCATGTCAACTGGCTACCCAAATTCTTCTTTAAAAATGGTCTAAAAATAGTTCCGTCAGTGCTAATAAAATGTGTCACATTAGCACAATGTGTTCATCAGGAACACACAAAAATTAACAGTAATCACACAAAAATTTATAAAGTAAATTAAACGTGTTCTACACGTTCCAAAAGTTAACAATGCAAATAAAAAAAGGTATACACATAAAAAATTATGCTGAGGTAAACCAACATATACTCAACATATTTAAAACCAATTTTTTAAAAATCTAAATTTAGTTTGCTCAAGCACGGATCCCACTCGTTGCTACCAAATGTTAGGGGTTCGTCGAGAAATATAGATCTTATATCCCACTTCTGACACCAAATGTTACGTGGGGTTTAAACCGAAGAGGTGATCTTATTCACTCATCCGTGCACCTTTGCGTGGTGACAAAGGGGTCTAAGAGACCTGAGCAAAACTAATTAAAATCTATACAACACCAATATTAAACTAAAAATAAAACATAGTAAACACACATAATATGCATTTATTTATCTTTGTTTGACGTCACAAAGGTTTATATGTTAAAAGCAAAGACACAATACAAATAAGACCTGGCCAGTCTTTCATATTCAAGAAAACATCACTTGAATTTCTAATACAAGTCAAAAAGACAAAAATAATGAAACTTACATTTCAATGCAGAATTAGTCACCGTGGTAACTGACATTAATTCATAGAAAAGACATATATAAGTGTGAATAGCAAATCTACATTCACACAACTCAGAATTCACACTTGTCATATCCTCTAGTCCTAACTTAAATACTTGCACTGCTTATGTAATCTCAGAATCACACTTGTCAAAGTTATTCTTCCTAGTCCTAATTTCACTTGTACTGCTATGTAATCTCAAAATCAAAAACGTAAATGTCATCGTCTCTAGTTGCACTGTTATGTAATCCCAGAATCACACGGTAAATGTTATCATCACTAATTCTGATTCCACTAAGCAAACACGGTTTGAATCCTTCTATGAATACTCATCAGTACTCACAACAATCTAGCTTGACACTCAAGCGGCAGGGAGATTTCCAGCCACCGGAATACAACATTTGGCCACTGGTACAAACATCGGGCCACAAAGATAATGGCCACTGGAACGAAGAACATATCTACACGGCAGACGTTTGGCCACTGGTACAACATCGGCCACATGTATAAACACCAGGTCACACATGTAAATATCTGGAACGAAACACATATGTACAGCAACAAAACATCGACTGGGCCAATAATCCAGCCTTAGTGGCCAGCCATAAGGCTGCCACCATCCGAGGCCTAGACCATGGTGTCTAGCCTATGTGTCTGTCAGAGAGAGAGAGACCTCAACATAGTCGCCCTTCCTCATATATAGGTTAGTCTTGCCCCCTTATCATCTCCCTAGAGCTATAGAACCCGAGTTGGGCTCCGTACCATCTCTCGACGTTCGAGATAACACCGGTCACTATGCACCCATGCGTTGCACACCCGATAACTGACCGCTATAGATCTTCACGTTGTCTCAGGGCTAACGATCGTGTCATACACCGCTCGAGCTAACGCACGACCACGCGGTACTCCCGCCGCGTTTCACACCTGACAACTGACCACAACAGAGATCATGAGTAATGATTCTACCGAGACGTCCAGCGGCATGCCCGAACTCAACTTTAGACATAAATCACCGCGGGTGTCTTCCCAGCATTACGTGCCACTCATGCACCTGCATAGAACTCGCAGCCCTTAACGACCAGAGTGAGCCGATAACCT
Organism: Physella acuta; assembly: GCF_028476545.2. Classification (NCBI taxonomy): domain Eukaryota; kingdom Metazoa; phylum Mollusca; class Gastropoda; family Physidae; genus Physella; species Physella acuta. Next base: position 82,454 of record NW_026732750.1, on the reverse strand, counting down.
TTAATTAAATTTTAGATTTCCCCGGCCTGCTCATCCCCAATATCTTAGATTAACCCCTTGGGTTTCTGTAACTAGTCCTAGTCACCTTAGCCCCTTTAATAAGCACCCAAGTTACCATTTCACTTAAAAATAAACAATATAGTACAAGCCAACATGCTTACTTAAGAATCAACAATTTGGTACCAGCCAACAAAAAGATAAGTTAATCATTTTAATTGGAAATACAGTACGGTTGTGTTTGAATGTAATTTATTGACACTAGGTTGGTTTGGCTTTTGATTCGTTCAGATCCTGCATAATTCAGTACTCAGCAATTTTGTTTGTTTAAAAACATGCATGCAATCAACAAACAATTTCATCAGATATTTCTTTACCATGTTTTTGAGTGAGCTAGAATTTCAATTTCAATGCAATTTTTCTGTATGCAGAATTCAATTACACTTTATATACAAATGGAGTTGTGCTCATTAACTTTGCAAGAATGGCTTCATGAAAGAAATGCAGTATTTAATCGGGATGGATATGGTCAGTATTTTACATACATTTGAGGCCATATTTTAGACAATTTTTATCTAGGTTTTAAAATAATAATCTGTTTTCTTCATAAATTGTTAAAAAGTTACGGTGGAGTCAAATTTGATATTTTTATTTGTTTTTAAATAAAATCATGTTAGTGTGTTCTTGCTAATCTGAAGAATACTTACAACACATTTAAAATATATTCTATCTAGATGCCACGCTGATGTGTTCAGATAACTTGAGGATATTTCACCAGGTTCTACTAGGTGTCAACTATATACATTCTCATGGGCTCATTCATAGAGATCTTAAGGTACATCATTCAGCTTACTTGATTTGTATATAAAAAATATTACCTTAGTAATCATTTGTCTCTCTGCCAGTTGTATTTAATTTTAATTATTGTGTACAAGAACTGATTTCATCAATGTTTTACTTGTGTAAAAAGCAGGTGGAATGGTTGATTTTGTCAAACAATTAATGTCTGGGGTTTCAATGCAATTTTTATAGATGTATGCTGAAACAATGATTCCCACAATAACTCCACTTTTCAGTTCCTCAATGTTTATTACGTTTCAGTTTAAATGTCCTCTTTAAATTGGGAGAAAAGAGGATTATAAAACATTTCTAAGTTAAAGTAGGCAGCTGTTTTATTGTTCAGATTAATCTCAATAATGCCAATGTTAATTATTTATTTTCAATGTCATTTGCTTTTCCTTGCACAATTATCACTAACATTTGTTTTGACCTTCAGCCTAGAAATATATTTTTATCTGGAGAGGATCTTCATGTTAAAATTGGAGACTTTGGACTTGCCAAGGAGGATATGCTCAGACCAAATAGAGACAGAGATGTTAAGCGCCACTATTCATATCAGGAAGGCAAGTTCATCTAAATCTATTGCTGTTGGTATTTCTGTTATACCTAGTAGAATCATTTTGGATAGTGATGTCGGATAGTATTAATGTGGTGGTTTTTTTTATAAAATAGAATTATTAATGTTGTATTTATATACAACTATTACTGTGGTGTTTTGTTTGAAACTACTAACAAAATTATTGTAATGTTTATGTGATATTTAATTGAATCATTTTTGGTGTTTCTGTGATAAAATACAATTATTGCTGGATTTATATTTCTATGAATTACTGTGAGTTTTTTTATATGGTGTTTTATATCTAAAAGATGTACTTTTCTACATGATTATTGATAATTACTATCTTAATGTTGTATCAATTTAGCTTTATTATGATGCTTTAGTTTAAGTATAATTTGTGGCTGCTTCTGTAAAATAAAAATGTCATTAAATGTGATAGTTGATTATTTAAAAGTAACCCTAGAAAAAAAAAAAATTTCCAGCATCATCATTTGAGTTTGACAACCACACAAGTGGAGTGGGCACCTCTGCCTATGCCTCGCCTGAGCAGCTGCAAGGAACTGTTTATGACATAAAGGTTTGTCATTTGACACTCTATATTCTCCTATAATGTACATAATTTTAGGTAAAAATTTAGACTTAGCTTCCTATGTGTACTAATAGATATCCAAACGATTACTACACTATTGAGAAAATAACCCATTCAGTATTTTAAACAATTTTCATTTTTATTACAGAAATTTGATCAAAATATTTATCTCCTGGTTTTTTACTGGAATGTTAATTTAGCAAATCTAGCACATAGTTTTAGAGGGCTTTGTGTTCCTTAAGGAAACAAAGATGAGTACTTAGTTTTGCTTGTTGTTACAGAGTGACATGTACAGCTTGGGTGTTATCCTCTTTGAGATGTTTAACACCTTCAACACTGAGATGGAGAGGGTCAATGAAATTATCTCCCTTAGAGAGAAAAGCAAATGTTCATTAGCATTCAGACAAAAGTGGCCTCTTCAGGTAAAGATTTTTATTTTTAAATAATTGCTATTAAAATATTAAGTAAATAGGAGATTACTGACAATGCCTCACATTAAAATTATAAACTATAGAGAAATGAGGGTAAATGTTGGGTTTTGTTTTTAAGTTAAAATTTGGGTGTGTTGTCACATGACTGAAAACTTAAATATAACCCAGAGGTATCATATTAAACATTAGACCTAAAGTCTCCATCCCCACTATCTCACCCACATTCACCAGTCTCAGCACAACTATTGACCTGTTACATTTTAACTTCTACAGGCAGACTCAATAGAAGCACTCATCAAAACAGAGCAGCGTGAAAGACCATCAGCACAAGATTTGCTGAACAGTTCTTTGTTTCTTTCTCAAGAGCAGGTAAGAAACTGACATATTTTTTTTTTAAATTAATATTGTTTACTCAACATTAGAAAATAAAATTGTCCCATTACTCTAGTCAGATCATCTGATTTCAGTTTGTTATCTAAGAATGGGCTTTTGTATTTCTGCAGCAAATCAAACGCCTCGTACAGACAATTCAACAGCAGCAGAAGGAGCTTCAGCATTATGAAAGTTTAGTTAAAGACAAAGACAAGACGATTGTTCTGCTTCAGCAAGAGTTAAATTTAGTTAAATCTGGTAAAAAACAATAATGTTTGTTCTTCATGTGACTAACTTATTTGAGATAAATGAAAATAACAGAACATGTATGTATGGGGTATGAATCAGCAGCATATATTTTTCAGTGACTTTCTTGTTTGAGATAAATGAAAATAACATATTTATGTGTGTGTTTCAAGACCTTGCTGTGCTGTTTAATCCAAAGCTGTTGATATCCAGGGAGTAGTTCAGGCTACAGTAAATATCTATCATCACTTACATTATTGCCCTTATTTAATACTTTAAAATACTTACATTTTTTTTATTCATATTTCTTGAATTGAATGTTGTCATAATTCTTCAGTCTTTCCAACATGTTTTTTTTTTTCAATAATTTATTTGATGTTTCAATAATATTTAAAATAATTTATTTCATTTTCTGATGTTTAAAAAATGTTCCATCCAACAATCAAACATATCATTCAAACATTATTTGTATTTTGTGAAAGAGCCTTTTTTTATTGGAATCTCTAAAACGAATGTACATGTGGCACAATTTTTTTTTTTCTAAAACCTATGTGAGTAGGTCTACACTCAGTAATCAAAGCATAAAGTCATTTTACAATGTGGTTGTCTCTTAAACACAAAATCCATTTTAAGCTTTAATATGGTTGTTAGTTGAATGTTATTTTGATTTGATTTTTACACCTGTTATACAGGTGGGTTGAACTTCCATAAAAGGTCAACCTGCTTCTCAAATGTTGACATAATCATTTATTATTCTTTTGATGAAAAAATATGTGTAAATAAAAGTAATTTTTTTTTTAAATTATGTGTAAATAAAAATTAATTTATGGTCAAATTAAAGATTTATTTTACCCTCCATTTGATTCCAATCACAACAAAGTGTTAATCCAACTCTGATTAGTAGTCAGTAATTTCAAACTGATTGGGAGGGGGGTATTTAAATGAAAAACAATAGGGTTTACCTCCATTGTTTAGCTTCATCAAAATGGATGATCTCGGATTCTCAAGTAGTTTTCAAAAATAATTTAATATGACATAAGTGGTGATCTATTTAACATTTGTTTGTAATTGTCGCAATAGAACAGCTTGCATCCCCATCCCAGAGTTTCTTTCAAGTTTCCCCTTCCCCACCTCGGTCAGATACAGAAAATATATACTTAGCCAGTGTGTCATCCCCTCAAAAGTTTCAAGTACCCTCCCACTGGATAAAAATGTATGAAAAGAACACTACATCCTCTGTTAGTTTTAACTGGCACCCTTCAATTCTAGTACCAGGCTTTTTTAGGCATGGCTCTTTTGCCGTTGGGGATTCTATGTAGAATGCCTTGCTATGTTGGTCTTTGTCTTTCTCAGAGCCGGCGTTAGGGGGTGGCAAACGGGGCGGTCGCCCTAGGCCCCGCGCTTGAAGGGGCCCCGCGCTTCAGCACTGTCATTGTTGTCTGAATCAGTTTATAAACTTGAATAAATTGTTGCTGAATTCAATGGGGAAAAACTAAATGGTCGAATGCCGAAGTTGTTGATTGTTATAACTGAGGCCACGGTTGATGTTAGTGAGTTATCACCCACCTAACGTGGGAAAGCCCATAATTCGATACAAAAACAGTGTCAGACCTCCCCTTTGTGTAGGGTACGGTCGCCTCGCATTTGACCTGAGCTGACTGGAGATAGTTGGACGCGAATCAGCCCCCGACCTGACATGGGATGTAAATTTGGAAAATGCGTAACGTGATACCGATGAAGACGTCCTATTAGTGAGCAGACGGGATGTCTGTAGAAGACGACAGTTAGTGACCTGATGAACGCTAGTCCTGACTTTCTTGTTGTAGATGTCGTATATGAAGGCCCTCTTGTCTTGGTATAACAAAATTAACATTCAGTTGCGTGCAGAGGGGGCATTAGACAGAGTGATTTACTATTTTTTTTTTGGAAGAAAGTTAAAGTGTTGATGTAGCATGTTTTCTCTATCATTAGCAGGTTTACGTCATGGTGTCACCACCACCACCCCCCACCCCCTCCACCCTTGTCGGGATTTGCAAATTTGCTCTTAAAAGACTATTAAACACTCTAATTAACCACTTTTTAAAGTGGAACTATCATTTTTTGTATATGTTTTGCTATTTTTTGCCTTGGTGTCACCCACCCCCCGCCCTAAATGGCGTCACCCGGTGCGGTCCGCACCCCCCCCCCCCCTCGCTACGCCCCTGCTTTTATATGAACAATTAGTCATCAACAAACAATTTAAACAACTTTATTTTTCTAATTTTTTGGCACGTAATTGAATTTTCTTAATTAAGTGATTTGGTATGAATTACATAACTGTGAAAAGTGATTTAATATCTTAGCAAGGAAAAAAAAACAACTAAGAACATTGGGTTACATTGGGAGAGGTAAACATCTGTTATTAAAGTGAGCAGTTTGGCATTTATGTGTTATTATGTGTGTATGCATATTATATATATATATATATATATATATATGGAAAAAAGCAGGCCCCGCGCGGATGGTTGGCCCTAGGCCCCGCGTATTCCTAACGCCGGCTCTGGTCTTTCTTACTACCGACCCGTCGAGAGTGTTGACATTAACTTAGTGTAGCTACCCCCACACATTTTAAAGGCATTATCTTAGCTCCTACTGTCGCAAAACACAAAATTGGTATCGATGCTGTGGGGGGAAATCTGTGTGTTTTCACGTAGTGGTCAGTGCGGTTTGCTTAATTGGTAAGTTTCATTTTATCAGTTTTGGCAACATAATCAACTAAGAGAACTCGATGCAAGTGTGTTCTCACACTTGCTGACCCCCTCCACCCCCTCGACACGAACTCCAATTTTGTCTCCTAGGAGTGTGACCTGACGTCGTTTATAGACGACCGTTTGTTCCTGATGTTTTGTTTTTTACAACACTACGCTGTCACAAGTTTTGTTATTGCTTCATCCCAATGTCTATAGAGTAGAGAGTGTAAACTTTAAAATTGTACACAACGAGGTATTGTCATTGTGGGTTAGGCCGCACCTTAACGCTTAAGTTAGCCTATTAATAATTTCTAAAGAGTTTTACTCAGCGTTTATGCACTTTGAGACACATCATCCGTCTGTGCCCACATCAAACGTGCAGACCCCCCCCCCCCCCCCCCCCCCCGGAAACAAATTCACAGCTTGGTCCTCCTTTACATTATTTTTATTTCAAACGGGTATAGCCCACATGACGTCATATGACCTCAGATTACCTCGGTTCCTATAACAACCATGAAGTCTAACCGTTTGCTCATACTCGCAGGTACGGTTAGACTGAGTTCTAAAAGCCTCATCAGCGGCCCAGCAGGTTAGTAGGCCAACAGCTTACATCGTATGCCTACCACAACTTTCAAAAGCTATTTATAGAAAATATTTACTTGGGCTGGAGAGTTTTCGGATAGTAGCAACCAATCCGTGAGCACGAAACAGCCTGATCCACGCGTGATGGTACAGTGGAGGGGGTGACGAATGTAAGAATACGTGGCTAATAACAACATAGCTGATAATAACGCAACTGAAGTGTGAGTAGAGATCACTTCAGTTGTACAAGATATTAAATCCATTTATTTAGAATATCTCACATAGTGCAGGCTATATTAAATTTAACATGTATTGGTTAGGCTTGGTATTAGCCTATGCATATATCTGGGGTGGTAGCTAGCTATCATTAATTTCATTACGCTTTCGTCCACGTGTTATAAAACACTGGCTGTCTGTTGTTGTTGTTTTTTTTTTTTTTTTTTTTTGAGTCTATGCTCTTTGTAATGAAGTGTAAGAAAAACTAACGAACTCATTCAGAAATTCATTTAGGAAAAATGTTCAAATCTGCATAGTTTTGGCCCAGTTTATCTCTCCATCCTCCCTTGTCATCAGTGTTTCTTCCAGACTTTTTTCTCCGGGGGGGCACTTGAAATCTTCGGGGGGGCGGTAAACTTTCTTCGGGGGGGCGGACAGTGTTAAAAGTATATATTTTCTATATAAATTATATAAATTTCATTTCGTTCGGGGGGGCGGTAAAAATTTTTCGGGGGGGCTTCGCCCCCCCCGAAGAGATGCCTGGAAGAAACTCTGCTTGTCATTGAAGGATCACTACGACACCAACCAAGTTCGACAACCCCACTCCATCTACATTAATGGGTCTCCTCTTTCCCCCCCCCCCCCCCACACACACACACCCACATTAATAAGATTAAGTAATATTATTTAGTCATTATAACAGAAATTTAGATAACGTAATAGCTTGAAAGGAGATATATTTTGCAAACGTAGGCTACTTTAGCAAAATGTCTAGCCTAATGGTAAAGACCGATGTAAAGTTACAGTACCTAACTTTTATTTGAATTGAAAATCTAATTATCTTTAGATACTAATTCTTGATAGTTTAAAAGTTTAAGGCCTTTGCTTATTTTACAATGATAAATTCACATAGGTACTTTTTTAAGTAATAAGACAGACTTTCAATATTATGAAAAACAATACATTTGGATACTGATATTTAAAAGAAGCATTTTCAGAGAATGTTTTGAAATAGGCCACACAAACTAAAAAGTTTAACTACTAAATCCACTTTAGGGGTCTACCTGGGTCTACAGTAAACTAGTAAAAATAAACGTAAGATGGACGCGGTAAACAGCCACGTGAAAGAAAGTGGATCTAGGCAGTTCTGCTGAATTTCTGCTACGTTACATAGTGGGGTTTACTCCCACGGTAGGAACTTTTCTGCTCACTTCGAGGCTGCCACGAGTACAGTTTCTCAAACTTTTTCATCCCCGCAACGTAGACAGCTCCTTCAGTCCGTCTTAGAAATCTCGCCCGAGCAGTCAGAAATTCTAGAACAAAAAGTTGACATGAATTCCATTAATTTTATTTGTCTTGTGCTTAGCGTACTTAAAGTTTGCTTCGCAGAAAATGTAAGTATGCTTCATATTTGATCCGTTTATTTAAATAGAACAAAACTTTAGATGTTATAATATTTGTATTAATTTTAATTAATTTAAGTCTTAAGACAAACTGGAAATTAAATTGCTGACTTAACTTAAATTATACGGAGATTAGAAAATTAAATAGTTAAATAGGCCTATTCATTTTATTATGTTCGAATTATTAAAATAATGTAATCGTTTGTAAAGGAAATACACTTAACAGTTAACACTAATCATTGAAATCAAATTAAGTACCAAGTAGGCCTATAATAATGCCGGGGGGGGGGGGGGGGGTAGATCTAGAATTTAAAAGGCCTATTATTAAAAGGTGCTTAAAAATCATTTGAATTTTTTAAAATCAACATTTGGCCCTATATTATACTTTTGATCCTCTTTATTTTATTTATTTTATTGTTTTAGTTTTTTGTTTAGCCCGTTTTTTTTAATGCCCAGACTTTGATTAAATCACTGAGGAAAAAATAAAAAAATAAATAAAGGCCTGCTGGTTAGTATGTGTTAGCCGGCCTCTTTTTCTCCTGACCCACTTTTCACAGGAGATCTAGATTCTACTAATCTAGGCCTAGGGCATAGTCTGGATCTACTGTCATTCCTTAGAGCGTCAAAATAAGTTACTATGAAATAGTCCCTAAGCGTCAAAACTTGATAAGGGGAGACAACACATTACTTATGTTGTCATAGTCAACCATACTAATATTCTTTATTTTTAAAAAACGATTTCATTTTTAAATAACCTCTTGACAAAATAGAATATAATTTTTGTTTTGGGAAACCCACATGCAGTTTTTCTTTACAATGTATGTACAATTACTTACACTTTTATTCAATGATCTCTAGGTAGGCTAATTATTTATTTATTTATTAGGTCTAAAAATAATACCATTATCATTTCATTAACTATTTTAAGAACAAAATATTAATGAATACTTTTTCATTAAAAGCATATAGACCCACACATAATGGTTAAGATTGCTTTTAAAAAAAAATAAAAAATAAAAAGTTGAATGTTTTTTTTTACTTTTCTATTATTTCCATTCAGCCTTTGGTAACAGACAAGGTGTACTTTGATGTTAGTATTGGTGGTGAGCCAGCAGGGACCATTGTCATTGGGGTATTTGGAGATGTTGTGCCAAAGACCGCCAGAAACTTTATTGAGCTGGCATCTCATGTAAACGGCTATGGTTATGAAGGCAGCAAATTTCACAGAGTTATTAATGATTTTATGATTCAAGGTGAGTTCACTATAGTTTCATGGACATTTACCATTAATATGGTGTGGTGGAGGTTGAGCCAACTAAGTACTAAAATTAAATATATAAACACACACATACATACACACATACACACACATATATACACACATATATATACATATATATATATATACATGCATATATAAACATATATATATATATATATATATATATATATATATATATATATATATATATATATATATATATATATATATATACATATATGTATAATTTAGCTCTTTAACTAGTTTAGTGATTTAGTAAGCAATAGGTTTTTTTTATTTCTGAAGTATTGCAAAATGGCACGGTACTGGTTTCCTGTTTCTACAGGCTAATAAATGTAACAATCCATGCTTGTGTTTGCCCTATCAGGGGGCGATTATATTAACAAGGATGGATCTGGGTTCAAGAGCATTTGGGGAGGTTATTTTGATGATGAAAACTTCACCCTTAACCACCAAGGAGCTGGATATATTAGCATGGCTAATGCAGGTCAGTACTTGGTACACAAATGGTAACATAAATCAAAGAAAAGTTTCAAAATTAAACTACAGGGCCTAAAGAATCTAGACTGCCTGTTTTGAATTGTAGCTTATTTACTGTTAGGTGTGGCTCTTTTAAATATAGAAAAAATGTATAATAAAATGTTCCTAATTAATTCCATAGGAAAGGACACCAATGGCTGCCAGTTTTTTATCACATTAAAGGCTACACCTTGGTTAGATGGACACCACACAGTTTTTGGCAAAATTCTTGAGGGCCTGGATGTCGTAAAAAAAATTGGTTCCACTCCAACCAATTCTGTGGACAGCCCTATTGATGACGTTGTAATCACCAAGTCTAAAGCAGAGTCTGTGAGAAATGAGCAAATTTATGCTGATATTTCTGCAGTAGAGGACAATTGAACAAAACTGTTACCAACCTGTGTTGTATATCTTTATAACTGTTTAAAAATGTAAAACTTGTTTACAGACAGTGCAAAAATAGAACCTTGAAAATCCTCTATAATTCAGTATTATCATATCAATCATTAAAATGGCATATTTTTTAAAAATGTTTAAATCAAAATATTTGAGTTAAATGGGTTTTTTTTTTTAATTTTTAGTTTCAGCCTCAAGATTCAAAAGTATTATGAAAGATATGCTGATCGATCAAAATTATTATCTTCTTTATTTGTTTTTAATGAATAATATTTGTCATAAGTCCTGTTAATTATTTGAGCACCTTGATTTTGAAAACTATGTATTGTTTTTTATGTACTCAGTCATGGCATTGAAAAGCAATATTCTTGAACAATTATGTGTTCTTAAAAGAGATTATTTCACACACAAAAATTAAGATAAAACCACAAAGTGCCTATTGCTTGATAACTTTTAATTTCAAGCATTAATTGTGAATACTTGTTGGGATCTGCTTTTACAACTTTTAGTACTGTTTTTTTTATATTATTGTTTTATACTTAAATACATTTGTACTTTGCAAATAAATATTTTGACAATGTTATCATTTTTTTGTTTATTTATATAAATATATATGCACTATAACTATATATATCTTTTACACTCATGCTTGTTTTTAAGAACTATGCATTTAGTTGTATTTACATACAAGAAACTCTGGAAAGGGTTGGTATTTTTGAAGTATAGCACGCTGAGCCCTCAGTGATCTCAGGCTATCTACATTATCTTTGAAAGCTCTCAGAATTTGCGCCTAATGCCATACCCCAGAAAACTAATTCATCTAGCAGACCAAAGCATGTGCCGGGGAAGATATTTACAAGGCATGGCTAGGCGTAGGGCCTTCTAGTTAATGGTCACTGGCCAGGATAGTGGAGGTACTAGATGAACTGCAGTAACCATGCTTTTGTGGCCAAGGCAAGACACCTAATGTACACATCCAACTGTGGTCAGACATCAAAAGTGATGGGTGTCAGTATGTGCCACCTAGTTCCAGACCAACCACATTAAATGATTATCAGAAGTACTAGCAAGGATTGCCCAAATAACCACAGCACATAGTTCTAGACCAACCACATTAAATGATTATCAGAAGTACTAGCAAGGATTGCCCAAAGAACCACAGCTCATAGTGAGCGAAGGAGCATTTTTTTTAACAAAAGCTTATCTTTGCACTGAAGTCTAATTTATGGGGTTGCTAATCATGTCAGTCTTATTTTTACATGGATGCCAGGCACAGACACTCATAAAAATTAGGTTAGCAAAAGAATGAATGTAATTGGTTCTTTAGATAATTTGCAAAGCATCAAGGCAAAAAGAGCCCATATAACATAGACATGTGAATGATCCAATGGCCTATCATAGATAATCATGGAAGGCATTGTCAGGAGAAGGTGAGGGAGGTAAAGAAGAAAATGGTGAGAACATCAAGGAACTGACCTGATGCTCCATCCCTTGCAGAATTACTAAAAGCAGCAGAGAATCAGGAAAGATGGCTAAGTACTATGAAATAGTCAACAGTGGTGCCCCAATTAAACTAACAATGTTAACTATAAGTTAGTAGTTTATTTCTTCATGGGTAGGTAATCAATATACAGTCAAATAAAGCTTTTAAGCTGAAAGTGGTAATCAGTTACAATGTCCGACAAGCACTTCACATTTTTGTTCCAGGAGTTGATCTCAGTTTATCAGCATTTTTTCAATTAGTTTTCTTTTTGGCTTATGAGTTCAATGATGGTCGAGAGTTAAAGCCATTATTAATGTATGTACAACCCAATATTGCAATAGGATAATCTCCAGTCAGTGGCGTTGCAAGGTTGGGTGTCACCCGGTGTAGCACTTAATGGTGTCACCCCCCAGAGGCGTAGCGACCCTTCCTTTTGATTTGCACCCACCCCCCTCAAACTTTCGATTTGCACCTCTTAAAAGACTATTTAACACTCAAATTCATCACTTAATTAAGTGGAATTATCATTTTTCTCTATATAATTTGCTATTTTTTGCCTTGGTGTCACCCAGTCTCTAGGATTGTAACATTTCCAGCTGCCTAACATACTGGTGCAGATTTAAGACATTCAAACAATCCTACCTTTACATTCATGAACAATCAATCATTCATTAAGTAAAAAATTACTAAAAATGAGTCTCTAACAAGTGTATATTGATGTCATCGACAGATTTTATTTGGGCACGAGAGAACATTAACAATTGTATACTTCTATTTGCATTGTATCACACAAAGAATTAAGAATAGTTTGTAAACAAGATTTTTAAAATTACAACATGATAGAAGTTTATGATGAGTGAAGGAGCATAAGAAATATAATTGTGAACCTTTTTTATTTTTTAAATTTTATTTTTTAATTATTTCTCTAGTAAAAATTTTCTATATTTCGCCTCCAAGCTTGGGGATGAAAATTTTGGCACAAAATTAATCTGTAAGATTTCCGTAAACCCCTCAGATGTATTTGGTTCTTCATATTTGGACCTAAAAAAAGAGCAGAACTTAAATTTTAGTACATTTTTTTCTATTATATAACAGGCAGGTACAGTGTTGCATTGTTAAAGATGTAAGTAAAGCATGTGAAAAATAGTGTGCACAATAGGTAGCATAACTTGCCGCCAGAGTTTCTTCCAGGCATCTCTTCGGGCCCCCCCGAACTACTGAACTAAAATATATACTTTTAACAGTGTCGTCGTCGTCCCCCCCCCCCCCCTGGAGAAAAAAGTCTGGAAGAAACACTGCTTGCCACTAGTTGTCATTAGTCACTTAACAGAATTAAATAACATTAAAATATTCAATAGTGTTTTTTTTTATTGTTATAAGAAAAATGACTGCAAAAAGTGTAGTGTGAACATATCTTTGAGTAGACTTAATGAAAAGTATTGAATTAGAGGGATTGAAATATTTTAAACTTTATTTATTAACATAGTTAATTTTATATTTAATGTTTATGTCCATTTTCTTATCAAATAAACTGTATATAATTAATTTAATTTAAAGATTAAAAGCCTCGTTGTAAACACTTTATTTATTTTTTGAGAAAATAATATTTAGTTTTACCATACATTTTTTTACTACCTCTCTAAAAATGATGAAAAAAGACTATCAGACTTACTTGGCTTTATTAAATATCATCTCGTTTATCTTAGCGTGAGACTTGTCAGTCATTTGACGAAACTGAAATAGAATACAAATTTACATAACTTACTAAAAACACAACTTGCAATTTTTAAAACTTGGTATTTAGATCTTTGCTATGGAATATTTTAAAATCAGTTTAGTATTTTCATTAAAAAAAAAAGGAATGATACCATTAGATGGACATTAGATATATGTATAATTTATGCTCGAAAATGTTGGTTAAAGTTGATTTTTTAAGGCAACAGTAAAACTACTTACTCTTTCATTGTGTCTACAATGTTCAACAGAAGTTGTTAACACAAAACACCTACAAGGCACTTTGGCATTCTTTGCAGACTCAACATATCTATAAAAAAAAGTAGTAATAAGACTAATAATTTATTACACAAAAATCAAGTAATCAAAAGAGTTTTTCTCTATATTTTTAAAAACTTTTTAGTTGTTTAATACTTAACCAAAAGGTTGTGTAAAATGAGAGACATTGTATTTACCTCTGGCGCTCCTCCTTTGATAGATTAGTGTTGTCAACAACAACGCTGGAGTTGACTAGTGATTGGTTTACCATTTTTACACACTTTTGCCAAGTGCCAAGAGTGTCCTGTAAATATATCAGTTTTCATATGCAGCAGCACACTGAATAACTAACATCAACAGTTTGATCCTAAAAGACATTTTAAATTTTATTAGGTTATTTTACAGATGTGGTTTAGTACTTAAGACTACATTAATCATTGTACAAAATATACCTAAAACATGGTTCTATGCCATCAACTGCTTTAATTAAAAATACAGTAATTAAGCTTCAGCTGTTTCTAAACAATGTGTGGAATTTAACTTACTCTGTTCACTACTGCATAACCTTTAGGCTTCAAAATTTCATTAGCAAAATATGATTTCCCACCTATTTTAAGACAATATTAATGAGCAAGCATTTAAATAAAGATTAATATTTTTTTTAAATGATACAATACTGAAACATTATAATAGTTGGTATTTAAATGTTTGAAGTATACCTAAATAACAGTCTAGGGGGCATTTGATAGTAATTTGTTATTTTGTAGTTGTGTTTTTACTTCCATACTTTCACATTTCATTTAATACATACTATACACCCTGGAAATGCAGAGATTGCAAAATTAACATTTAGATAAAAAACCTAGAACAAATACTTACTTGAGGGTAGTCCTACTAGCACAATTATCTGCAATATAGAAGAAACTGTATTAAGAAAACTATTAAGAATAAGAAGAATAAGCAAAATTAAACTGTTAACTTATACAACTTACAATGTTGGTTTATTATTAAAAATTCAACTGGGGGGGGGGGGGGGGGTTAGGACATAACACCCCTGTCATTTACCCCTCTTTAAAATAAATATTGGACTAAACCCTATCCATCTATGTATTCAGCTCTTTGTCTCCTAATGGTTTGACTGATTACATCAACTCTTCCAATAGTGTTATACATTTGATACATAAATTTGCCTTCTTTTTTCAGCTTTCTTGTTGAAGAAACTATTACAAGTCATTATATCAAGTAACAAAAACTGGCTTTATAGCTTGAGAAATTTAAAAAAAATGAAGTCTGTGATCTCCTTACAACTAAACTTATAAATACCTCTTTTCCACTCTTTGTGAGCTGGCTTTTGCTAGAAATGAGAGGAGTATCATTTCTCAATGTTCTCTAATGAATTTTAAATAGATGGAGAAAAAAAATTATGCATATATACAATTTTTAAATCTTTTAACAGTATTATGTTTTATTATAAGATAATATAACAAATATTTTAAAAATCCTTTAACAAACTTTTAAAAGCTTATTTACATGTTTTATATTTTATTTTCAGTAATTTTAAAAATTCAAATAGTAACTCTATATTAAAGTTTTTAAAACAAAAACAATTAGTAACACATTTACCCTTACCATTCAATTTCTTCTTAATTAACCCATCATCCCTAAAACTATTTGCTTCAAAAACTGATAAGCAGCTTGCTATTTTAACTTTAAATGGCAATTATCTGCCCCTTTAGCTGTAGGTGGTCAAGTGCTTGACGACTAACCCGTTAGTTTAGCTTCAGCACTTTTTTGATTCCACCCAGCACTGATGGGCACCTGACTCACGTTAGGGAGAGTAAAGGTGGCAAGACATAGTGCTGACCACATTATCCCTTCATTTGCTACGGTCAAGAAATATATGAACTCTGTTTCATCTCCACTATAAACTGTCTAGTTTGAAAGGGGAACTTTACTTTTTATCAATGTTTGTGGACAGCTCTCAGATGTAAAATCAGCTGTGAACACAAGCCACCAGAATGATTGCTTGTATTTGATCCTATTAGCTCCCCTTTGTTATAGAATTATCTTTATATTAACTTTTATTGACTAATTTATTATCTTATTTGATTGAAAATTAAATTATCTTACATTTGTCATTGGAAAAAAATGTATCTGAATTTGATTTGAGTCAAAAATTAGTTACAAGATTTGACCAAAGTTTCACCCACCCACAAACTGACTGACAGACAGAAGAGAAAGACAATGTGACAATAGTAAACTAATAGCTTATAACAAGTCTACAGCACAATTCACTTTACAAGAACCTGTTAATAGGAAAAAAACACAGTTATAAACAGAGATAAAAATCTTACAGGATCAAACTCAGGCATGTTAAATGGTGCTGGCTTCTGATTTAGAAAAAACTCTTCAGGTGTTTTAAATGATAAACCAATATTCAGTGCAAACTGTATAGAAATAAAATCATAAAATAAGAATTTTAAAAAATGTTTTTATAATTTTGTAAAATTAACCAATAGTATCAAAATAAAAATATCAAATAAATAGAAGTATTAATTACTGCTTAAAAAATGCCATTTTTATTACCCTAAACTTAAACCTACCAGTCTATCACTATTTGAGAAATCTTTCTTCTTCTTAGGTGCCCAGTCTTTTGGTCTTCCCGCAGCATCTAAAAAAAATTTAAAAAAAAAAAAATTTACTAGGTTAGAATAACTCCATTTATTTCTTTTGTACATGTATACATAATGCAATTCAAACTATTTTAATTAAATATTTCGATTTTGTAAATTATTAGGTAATAAAAATAATACATTTCTTGATTATGGCATATGAAAACTGTAATCCTTATCAACTATGGATGAGTAGTAAAGTATCTTGTGACAAACATTTACCAAACCATTACTACAACAGAGCTGGGTTGGAGCTGTGGGGATTTTTAAAACCCCAAAAAAATGTCCTTAACTTCTCTACTTGCTTTGACATATATGCAAACATGTTCCAAAACAGGACTTACCAAAGTCATGTTAATTTATTATACCAACACACTACGCCTGAGATTTATTTCAACAAAAACAATGTTAATTGAAAGATAAATCAATCAAACTTTAACATTTCATACTTTACTTACCTCCAACATAAAAACTAGATTTAACATCAATATCCAGCTTGTTGTTATACTGAAAATGAAAACAAAAACATTAATTTATCCACACATAAAATTAACTGCTTCTTGAACCAATTAAAACATAATGATAATCAGTAATCACATAAAAAAATAAACTTCTTACTCCAGATTTTAATTTTTCCCACATCCCATCATTTGGTTTTCTGTACTCTCCATCATGGGTAGCTATAAAAACTTGTACAGGAACTTGTAATTTGCTTACAACATTCTGTACTTTTTCTTTTAAATCCTCAATTTTTGTTTTGCCTTTGCTAACACCAAGCTAAATGTTTAACAGAAAATAAGGGAATTTTTTTAATACACTGTTTTATTACAATTTAATTAGGGTTTAAATTGATTTTCATCTTATTTTAAGTTTTGATGTATTTACCTGGTTTGTGAAAAATACTATTTTATATTTTTCTACATGCAGTCTTTTTAATTCATTGAACACCTCAGGGTAGATAATTCTATGGACAAAAAATTTCATGTCACAAGAAGTTTGGCTTCTTAGATAAAGTATTATTTTTTTTAAGGTATTATTCAACTTGTTCAAAATTAAGACTAGTAAGATAAAAACTTATTTGAAATGCAAAAGTTGTTATAAATTATTATAAGCAAATTTAACGTAAAACAATAGTTGTAAAGTAAAATTAGTCATGGTTATTGTAAAATGTATGTCTTCATACATATTCTTTTTCAAATTTGACATTTCATTGAAAACCATGAATGAATTATCAGAAAAAAAGAAACAAAGAAAAATAAAGTTCTCATTTTTGTAGTACAGTAGTGTTTGCAATGTTTCATTATCATATTACTGTATACAACTTTTTAATTGTAAAAAAAAAAGACCCAAATTACAAAAAGTATATTGTTTGATGATGTGATCATTCAAGCTTAAAGAAAATTACTTACTTCCAGTCAGTGGAATCAGTAGGGAATGTTTTACCAGACTTTGTAACTATTATTGTTCCATCTAAATCAAATGAGGCTATCTGTCAAAATTATTTTTGTTGTATTATTATAAAACTGATTAAACAGTATGACAGGTATTTGAGAAAAGAATAATCCTGTTATCTTAAACTCTTAACATTGATAAACTATACTGGAAAAAAGAGCTAATTTTAATTTAATCCTCACCCTCTCCCCCCATTAACACATCTCTTGCATTAATTCTTTATCATCATTTTTGTTCATACATTATGATAAAAATGAATAATATGCATCATGTGTTCACCCCCCCCCCCCCCCCCCCCCCAATATCAAATTGCTACAAACGTATACAACATCACATTTGGAGAAATCTTTTTTTTAATCACTATTTTATACAATACCTTACTTCTTGACGTCACTCCTTTGGATGTAAAAACAAAAAGTTGTTCATGGCTACTCCAAGAGTCTTCTGCTGCTGGCTTTGGAGGTGATGAAACTTTTCCAGATGAAGAAGATGATGTATTTAAAGAAGACTCTTTCTCTTTTTTGGCTTCCACCCTATGTTGATGGTTTTTTTCTGAATGAACTTTATGTTTCAATTGAGAAAGCTTGGCAGCAGCTATTTTTGCTTCCTCATCCTCCTCTTCACAAACTACATGGTCTAGTGCTTCAGACTTTTTACTTTTATGAGATTTCTTTTTATTTTCATTTGAGCTTGGACTTTCAAGTTTTGGTTTTTTACTATCACTTAAATTTATTTCAGAACTAGGCCGTTTAGATGGTTTTGAGTGGTTTTCAATTTTATCCACAGATTTGGCCTTTTCAACTTCTGACACTGAAGAGGTCTGTTTTGTAGAGCTTTTTTGACTTCTTGTACTGGTAAAAGTAACTTGATGAGGATACTGACCTAAAAAAGTAGTTGTAATTAGATTGGAAAAAAAACTCTAAAACAAAATTATAAATAAGAACAAAGCAGGCATTCAATATATTTTTCAGCTTCAGGTGAGTTCAGACACATAGTTTTTAAAAATATATTGCTAATCAGCTTATTTTACCTGAGAGAATAAATAAAGTTGAATCTTTAGTCATGATGGCTTCTTCATTTTGACAAACATCTTTTCCATCAACAGATGAAGGATTTCCTCCAAGCTGCTTGACCTTCACTTTACGGTTTTTCCAATCGGCAGTTAATTCAACTACAATAAAAATATAAATGATAAAAATTATTCCTTAACATGGTAGTCTGATATGCGCATAGAAATTTAAATATATGTTTTTAGCACGTTTTCTTTTGTGTTTGTGTTGTGTTTTCTTATGTGTTTGTTTACTTGTTTCGTTAGCATTTGTGTTTTTTTTTGTTTGTGTTTGCATTGTGTTTTAGTTTGTGTTTGCATTTCCTTTTGAGTTTGGTTCTGTTCCCAAATTGGTACATTTAAAAAGATTCCCCAAGGCCCAGCACGGGTATGCAGCTAGCAATATATAATAATCACTATTCATTAGGCTATGAATAAACTCCAGTTTATTAGTAAGTATACTAATTAGGCTAGGTAGAAGCATATACAAGTATTTTGGAGTATTTTATCCCAAAACCAAAAGAGTTAGCTAGAGGAGTTGGATTGTTTTCCACTGAAACTAATAGGGCCTACTAAATTTAAATTTCTAGCTTTATCTTGAATTTTTTTCTTATATTTATAGTTAGATCTAAATTCTATATATAAATATATTAAAACTAATATAACTATTATCAACAATAGGGTTTTATGAATGTAAGA
Source organism: Physella acuta (assembly GCF_028476545.2). Classification (NCBI taxonomy): domain Eukaryota; kingdom Metazoa; phylum Mollusca; class Gastropoda; family Physidae; genus Physella; species Physella acuta. The sequence goes on along the minus strand of NW_026732750.1, from coordinate 62,947 downwards.
AAGCTGTAAAGCAGTGTGAGTAAAGTGTAAAGTTGACACTCTTTTTTAGTAATATCAGTGATATGGAAGGAAAAGCGAGCTCAATGGTGATCTAGGCCTATCCTTAGAGTCTTAGACTATCCTATATTAATAATGTAATAATTTTAAATCATAATCTAATGCCTTGATTTCGAGAACATCTTGGATCTGTGATTTTTGTGTCAGGGCTTCTTCCAACGATAACCGCCACTCTGTCTGGAAGAGAAATTGATGGGTGCGTCTTTTGTAAACAGATTAATTGGCATGATCCTTGGCTTGAGTTGGGGGACTCTCCATGTTTATCGGCTATTTTCATACCCTTCTCCATCATTTAAACAAACTTTTAAATTCAAATAGATCTAAATAAAATAGTATGAGAGATTAGTTAGGCCTAAAGATTCTCTTCGTTGTCGGCTTTTCACTTTTCAAAGTTTGGAATAAGCTACGTAGAGCGTTTAGCTTTAGAGTAGCTAGTAGCAGTCAAAAATGAGAAATTGGGGGGGGGGGGGGAGGAAATCCTTCATACGTCACCATATTAAATGGGGGGGGGGGTTAAAGAGGGGTCAGAAAACATTAAAAAGTAGTGTCTAACTGCATTTTATTTAAGTCATTTTACATTTAAAAGACTCTTTTGTAATTTGCATTAAATCAATAGACCTAATAGACCCTATGTGATGACCCCATGTGCTGACGCAATGTCTGAGTTGATCGGTTTAGCTTTTTAAGATAAAGTCGAATGTTAAAAAGCAGTTAAGAGTTAGGAATAGTTTGATGCGTGCACATATAGATCTATAAATAAACTGTTACTGGCCTATATCTGTGAACTGGAGTTGTGTCAGTTATTGTTAATTTCACGCAACGTACGGCATTACTAGGTTCGATCCACTAACCTGAGATAGAATCTACATATTATGGTGCACCGTCAAAACGGCCCGTAGCAAAAACGCCCCCCATCAAAACGACAAATTGGCCACCGACAAATGTCAAAATAGTCTCGTCAAAAGGGCCCGTCATGTTGAATCGCGACATATGACAATGACATATAGTGTTAATAAAGTCATATAGGCTCCCCACACATGGGCTCCCGACAAATAGGCTCAAGACATATTGGCTCCCGACATATTGACTCAAGATAAATGGGCTCCTGACATTATTGTTGATAAAAAGTTCGTTTGATAAAAAAATGTCGATTCTAATATTTATTAGTGATTCACTAAAGTGGTGTACCAACATTTTGATTGAGAAAAGATTGTTTTGTTGCATTAGCTATTGGACTTTTTTCCTAACTAAGCTAAGAAAATTTTGGAATAAGAAAACAAAACGAAAAACGAGTTCCTGCTTGGACTAAAATAAAAAAATAAGACGATGCATGAATCATTGTTACCCAATTTACTTATAGTTAATAACTTAATAGTCTAGTAGTTAGACTACTACTTTAATTTTACTATGTGTAAAATTACTTAACAGGTGTGCGTATTTTATAGAATCTAGATCTAGATCTAATTTTGTTCAATCTAACTTCTGAGTAGTGGTAGTCCACTGGTAGAGTAGCTAAGCTAGCTTAAGCTATTCCCCTTGTTTGTAGCCTTGTAGTAAGTTGTAGTTGTAGAAGTAGTCAGAAGTAGAATCCCCTTGTTTTTGCATTGGCCATTTGTGACAAGTCATGGATCACCAGACCTGAATAAATGAGCATAGTTATTTTACTTGCTGTTGTATTTTGTTCATATTTGCAGAGTTTAGCTAGAATAATAATAATATTAAAATTTAAAATATTAATATTATAATATATATAGAGTCTAGAACTGGTATATGTTGTTGAACTGAATAAAAACAATACTTGGCTGCTTCCCCTAACTCCAAAAAAATTGTGTGCTGCTTAAATATGAAAATGTTTCTAAAGCAATGTTTTATATAAATACATTGAATGAAAGAACTACATAGTCATAAATCTAAAGTAAACCACTTCAGCACGGTAATGTGCACATAGCTGCCTGATTCTTCTGGGCAGGTGAAGTAGAGAATGCCTTCTGGCTTCATCCTCAGTATATTCATATTGTACATAGCACATCCAACACCCCCCTTTTCCACTCACTCCTGAAATTATTGCTATTTCACTAAATAACATTTTTTTTAGATGCTGTTGGGCCATCATCATCATCATTTTTCCTTTTTGTTCCTTGGGGAATAAGAGTGTTGGGCCAGTGGGTACTTGTTATCCTTTGCAAACACTTAATTTGGAAGATCTAGTGATCAGTTAGTAGCAGTGGTTGCTTTACAGAAAATACTGCTGTACAGAAAGTTGATAAAGACATTGTTTTTAAAAAGTCTGAATTTGATCTTGGAGGGAATGTTCTTCAATCTTCATGCGTTCTGCATAGAAATCTTTAACTTGATCTACTTGTGTGTTATTTATTTTAATGGGGGGAGGGGGTGTTTGCTAGTAGCATTCTGTTTTATAATTTTAGTTTGTTGATATTTAATTTGAGTCCTACACCATAAGCAATGGAAATAAATCTATAGCACTCTTTAGAGTTCAGGTCTTGACTATAAGGTTGAACTATGTTATTACTTAGCCTGATAGGCTAGAATTAAAACTTTATGGTTTTACAAATTTCATACCATTTTTATTTTCATTTTCAGCCTATGAATTATTTAAAACTTCAATATAAATAAAATGTCAAGTACAAGCACAGAAAGTGTGGAGACAATACCAACAAAATACATCCAAACACCTTCATCCTATCTCCTGTGTCCCATCTGTGGGGGTCTCTATCGTGATCCAGTAATAAATGTGAAGTGTGGACACACATTTTGTAAAAGTTGTATATTCTCGATTACCCATTGCCCAATTGATAACATTCATTGTGATACAAATCAGTATGTTATAAACAGGTAAGTTTTCCAAAAAGAGTGTGAACTTTATTAAATGTATGTAGGATCTAAAAAGTGAAATATAATTTAAAAAGCAGTTTTTCAATAAGTTTCATATAGTTAACATCTACAATTGGATTTTAAAGTCTGAATAACAACCAGTCACCAGTATTTTACTCTTTGGCCCCAGCTATACAATAATAGATTTAAGTATTCATTTGAGTGTCTTTTTTTACATGTATATATTGATATAATATAGTGTTGATATAAATTTAATTTTTTGTACAGGCTGGTTGTCGGACAAATAGAAGATCTCCAGATCTACTGTCGCCATGGGTTAATCAAACAAGAGGATGGAGAGTGGGGACTTGATCCATCACTGTGTCCACAGATTTTAACTCTTGGAAAGCGCAATGAACATGAAAATTCTTGTATATTTGCTGTTATACCCTGCCCAAACTCAGATCAGTGTAAATCTCTACAGAGACAACACTTAGATAAGCATCTACTAGAGTGTAGTTATGTACCCTGTCCTTTCAAAAATGATGGTAAGATAATAAAGAACTTATGTGATTAGTTAAATATTTGGAAAATAACTTGATAGGTAGGTATTAAGAAATAAACCACTGCAATACTCTAGTTCTCATCTCAATAGAGATACAAGAGTAAAAAATAACTTTGATACCATTCTGTATAATCTTGTCAGTATTTTTATAACAAACATAATAAGAATTTTCATTAAGAATTAAAATTAACACATGGCTGAAATATATATTTTTAGGTTGCAACTTCCAAAGCACAGCAAGAAAAGTTACAGACCACAGCTTAGTGTGTACATTTAGGCAAAAGGAAGAACATGCTGGTAATGTAAATAAGGAAGTTGATGAGCTAGCTCTGGATGTTCAGAGAACCAAGGCTGAAAATGTAAAGCTGGCGAGTAGAGTAGCTGAACTAGAAGCTGAGAAAAGTCAAATGGCAACACAACTTCAAAAACACTGGAAGTAAATGTTATTTATTATAATACTAAGTCAGTCTGCAAAACAAATTTTAAAATAATACCTTTTTTATTCTATATAAACCATTCATTTACATTTATTTATAGGCGGTTAATATTTTCTTAATACTGATTTTGGTGTCTAATTGTACTAATTTTATTGTTTAATTTAGTGGGATGACATACATTTATAACTGCATTCATAATTAAACCTAGTTTTTGATAGATTACGAACTTTATTACATTTTTTATCTAACTTCTTTTTAAATTGGCTATGAATGTTTCCTTACTATATTGTGATTTATATTGTTTAACCCTTTTTTCCAGCTTTATACAGAGTCTTCAACTGAAATTAGAAGTTCTTACATCTAGAGTTGACCAGTTAAATATTGTAAATGTTCGGCGACCAATGTCAGCATCACAGGTATCATTAGATGGAGGCAAGTTAAATCGTATATTAAAAGATATCTTTTGTATATTGTGTATCATATTAGCTTTTGCATTATTTAAAAGTAATACATTCAATTTGCAGCCTAAATAGACTTCAGTATTTGTGTAATAAAAGCTATAAATGTATTGTTAAAGGAAAGGAAGGGTATATTAATATAAATAGTGATTTCTAAAATATGATGAGGTAAAAACCTTTACACAAAAAAAAAAAAAGTTTCATTGAATCAGTAGACACTACTGATATATTTATTCTCTTTGATTATGTTCTTTAAGATTGCATTGAAATTTAACTTAACGACGTATGCAAATTTCATATTTCTTAAAAGTTTTTTACTGATCATATAAAACCCAGGTAGCCCTGGAATTAACAGTCCAACCTCAGCTCTGTTACTTAGGGGCTCAAGTCCTGGTCACAGCTTTGAAAAATGGGAGATGCCATTTCAGTTTAAATGTATTGGAACCTTAAGGTAATTTAAGCCCTATTGGTTATAAAGGTATTTTTTCCTCAACCCCACCTCAACCTACAAATAAGTGTATTTAATGTTTTGTCTTCTTTTACAGCATAGGTTAGGCAGGAAGAAAGAAAAATGTAAAGAGTAAAATAAAACAAAGAAAAGGTTTAATTGAAAGAAAGATAAAAGGGCGCAATAGTCTTTACAAAATTTACTTTAAAACCCACAACTATCATGATCTGTTCAATACAGCCTTATTTAAAGAGTAGTGTTTCAGTTAGGTGGACATAATTTTAGATACAAGTATAAGATCTTATGCACTGGGTTTTTATTTTTCAAATTTTGTGAGATTTTTGATGACCGATATAAGTTGTTAAGCTTTTTCCAATTTCTCAAAAATCATAAGAACTGCATGATTTTATATTATAATTTTTAAAGCAGCATATTCTAAGAACTTATAGCTCTTATATGTTTTCTCAAAAAAATGTGCAGTTTTGTCACAAACTTCTATATTTTTACACCCCAATTGCACTGCAAGGGCCATCCAAGCATACAAATATATACATACAAATATATGAGAATGTTTAGGGGACATCATTCCCAATTTATTTTTTCTATGACCACAATAGAAATATATACTGTACCAAAACTAGCTCAGAACCCTGAGCTCAGGTGCTCTACCATTCAATCACCCATCCCTTAAAAATGAAGTTATATTTGATTAATTCCCTTATGCCACAGGGGCCATAAAGATGTTGTGTGGTGTATGACAACACGCAAGGGAAAAATTTTCAGTGGTGATGCCAATGGTATAATCAAAGTGTGGAGCCTGGAGCAGCTGGCCAAAGGATGCATCAACAATATCAAGGCTCACACTGGAGTTGTAGGTTAATTTTACTCTCACTGCTTGTATCTAAATCTTCTACATCTTATTTTATGGGAAAAGTTTGTTTAGTTATTACCAATGTTCCCTCTAACCTATGCGTCCACAGTCATTTTTGTAAAATACATATATTCTTATATAAAACTTTTTAAACACCACTCAAAAAATACACACAAGTGCGCAATACCTTTCTCCCCTTAGAGGAAACGTTGGTTATTACCATTACATATTTTAAAAAATGGAATTGAAGTTTGTTTTTGATGGTTTGTTTGACAAGCTGCATACATTTCTTATTAGTTTGATTACGGTTTTTTCTAGTTATGTGTATAATTAAGTGAAATGAAGATAATTAGCAGTAGCTAATTTGATGCAGTATTTCTATCATAGCCAAATGGGATAAAGAAGTAGAAGTAAGGGCAGTCCAAATTAGGTTTAATGTAACCCACCTTAAAGTCTAGGTTAAGTGAAGAACATGCAGTGGTAAGGTGCTGAGGTGTTTGCTCTTTCTTCTCTGTGTGTAATGAATTGTCAGGCCTAATTGGGGAGGTAAAGCTTGATGAGTTTGACGAATTTACTTATTTATTGTCATACAGATGCAATGGGCAATTTCCCTTGCTGCTGCTCATGTATCCTGAAATTCCTCAGATTTATTGTCTAGCTGCGTGGGGGAACACTATAGTGTCTGGAGGAGCTGACAAGTCTATTGCATTATGGGATATTGAGACAAGTGAACAGACTAATATCATAGAGGTACTTGTTCTTACCTTTGTTATTTTAAGACATACTTAACCCCGTTTTAATTTTTTTAAGTTGCACAACTTCTCAAATATATTTGGCAATAATTGCATGACTCTCAATTTTTGTTTTTTTTAATGAAGGTAACTGTAACTTGTCTTAAACTGATTTGATTATTTATTAATGTAAGGAAACTAGCATAGATATATGATTTATGTTTTAATTTTATTATGTTCAACTCTATTCAATATTTTGAATATCACAATCAATCACTTTATTCAACAAAATTCTATTTATAGAATATATTTTTCACAGGAAGCTCATAATGAAATAATCTGTTCCATGGTTGTAGTCATTAACTTGTTGTTTACTTCATCCTTTGCTGTCATAAAGGTAAGGAACTAAGCTGGTTAATTTCAGTTTGTTACTACTTATCTTTCTTGAATGAAAATTCAAAATCCTAAGTTTATAAGAACATTTGCAAACAATTATAAACAGGTGATAAATAAATCAGTTCGTTGAAAAAAGAAAAAAAAACAACTATAAAAGTAATAATTACATAACATCTGCCACTTTCAATTATTTCAATTATTATCTGAATTCAAAGCTTACATTATTTAATGATTCGACTTTTTAAAATTCTAAATTGATGTCTAAACATTTGTGTTGCAGTTTTTTTTCACTGTCATTTGATTCAGGTTTGGGATCTGAAATCACTGGAACTGAAAGCAACATTACCTGGCATGAACCACTGGGTTAGAGCCTTAGCTTTAAGCACAAACAAAGTGAGCTGATACTTTCTTGGTGGAAAGTTTTAACCCCACAGTTTTTAGGTTCTAAAAAATACAGAACAAAAACCAATGGAGGCAATGCTTTCTTCATGGAGGTTTTGATCCTCACAGCTTTGTTTTATGGTTTTAATACTCCAAAGATCTTACAGAAACTACAAATTGGATGATGGCCACTAGCTTGTAGTGGTGAATTTTTAAAAAATGTATTACTGTTGTAATGATAATTACAAGTCTATGAAGGAACCATTTAACACCTAGTCTATTGTTGATATTTGTCATCAAGATTTTTTTTTACTTGATCTTTTCCATTAATTGTTTTACATCAGTTATTATTATTAAGCTTCTTTTTTAGTAAATATATAAAAAGTCAGTTTCAAGTTAAAAATTATGTAACTTTCTCTTTGGTGCTATTTTATTAATCCAGCTAAAACTGTATAACTTTTTAAAAAAGGTCCATAGAAGTTTTATTGAAGTAGTTTTATGTTTTTAAATCTTATTCTAGAATTGATTGTGTGTTGTAGGATAAACTTTTCAGTGGTTCTCACAACGCAATAAATGTGTGGGACACTTGTGAGAACTTCCAAAAACTTGCCACAATAGAGCATGAGTGTGGGTCAGTTTACTCACTTGCTGTCAACAAGACATACCTTATCGCAGGTAACTCAGGTAAATTTTTATTTTTTCAACTTTTGAAATGAGTGGAATATGTGGAACATAAATATTTCAATTTTGTATAATTTTTCTTGTTGTAAATTTAATTTTTTATATTAAAAATACATGATAATCACAAATTTAAGTTGAGAATGGATATTGGAAATATTTTTGTTACTTTCAAAGTATCATTTGGATTGAATTTTCTTAAGTATTTTGTATAGATGACATACGTGATATATACATTTTAAAAAATGAAGATAATTGTTTGACAGTTTTTGTTTGAGAAAATTTTAAACATATTTAAACTTTGTTTAAAAATTTATAAAGATAGATGATACACACAAATATAATTTCTACATCAACATCTTAATAATTTGAAACACTTTTTCATGTTCCTATTGAACGATCTCTAAATCAATGTTTTTATGCCAACAGGTACTTACAACCAGAATATACAGCTGTTTAATGTTGAGAACTATCAGTTCATTCAGAACCTTCTTGGTCACATAGGAACTGTTACTACTCTGGTCATCTCTCCCTCTGGAAGATTTTTGTTCTCTGCTTCACATGATTGTAATATACAAGTAAGTGGCCTTACATTTGGTGAGAAAATAAAGTGGCCTTACATTTGGTGAGAAAATAAAGTGGCCTTACATTTGGTGAGAAAATAAAGTGGCCTTACATTTGGTGAGAAAAGTGGCCTTACATTTGGTGAGAAAATAAAGTGGCCTTACATTTGGTGAGAAAATAAAGTGGCCTTACATTTGGTGAGAAAATAAAGTGGCCTTACATTTGGTGAGAAAATAAAGTGGCCTTACATTTGGTGAGAAAATAAAGTGCCCTTACATTAGGTAAGCTTTTTCATGAACTATATTCTCCCAGGCATAAAGTGTGTAATATAAATAAACTTAAGCAGGTCTTCTTTTTCATTGCATTTTTGTTATAAGCTTTCAAAAACATTATGCTGTTTTATATGCTATTTAATATCTAAACTGAATGAGAATGCTTGTTAAAATACTTTCTTAAAATATTACATTGCATTTCATAATGGAAAGAAAACCACTAGTATTGTGTTAATTATGCCCAACCTGTTGTTATAAAACTGTTTTAAATCAGATGTGGAGCTTGGAGAAATTATTACCTATTCAAACATTGTCACGCCACCAAAGCAGCGTTAACACTTTAACTCTCCATGGAGATTATCTTCTTTCTGGTTCTGCTGATCATGAAATCAAGGTCAGTTGGTGCTTATATGTATATATTTTTTTCTTAATGGACTTAAACAAATTGACGAAAATCCTTTCAGCATATTGTGATAGAACTTGCAAATCTAGAGATCTTCAAAATATTTTTTTTTAGTTTATGGCTACGTTTCTATTTATTTTCATCAAGCCTAACTTATAGCCTAAAGTTGATTTGCATTTTTGGTTTTTTCTCTCTTAAATGGTTTTCCATCCCTAGCTAGTTAGCCTCACCTGCCCAGTGGTTGACGAACCGAACTCAGAAGTTTCATGTTACCAATCCTGTGCTCTCCCACCCCATGGGGTTTTTTATATTATGTTCAGAAAAATTAATTTAACAACCATGATGTATGCATACAAACAGTTTCAAAAGGACATAAATGAAACATCAAAATATACAATTATGTGCACAATTTAATTTATGTTTTTTAAGTTAATAATTTTTAAAAATTTCTACAGGTCTTTAGATACTTCCAGATTCAATAAAAAATTTCAAAGTTCAATACTGCATTTTGCAAAGTATGAAGAGAACAACTAAACAACCACAGCAATAAGAGCAGTAGGCCTAATTGCTGTAGAAAGTGGTTCATGTAAAAAAAAACATTTTTAAAACTTGTTTTAAATAGTATGATTATTGATACTTATGTAATTAATGTAAAATATGCTTAGTTATGGTTCTTTTGATTGATACTGGCATTTACAATTTTTAAATCATAAGCTGTTATATAAAGATATACATATCTTCCTGTATAGCTATTTATACTTTCCTTAATATACAGTCTTTCATTTTTTCCATGCTTTTTAAACTGATGGTTCTCAACTATGAGATCGGGAATCAACACAGTATGATATATAATAGAATTGTTCGTCTCTAAAATTAAACTATGTGGTGTGAATGAAATTTAAATAATTTCCATGCGAAAATAGGCTAATTTTATATAATGTAACCTCATGATTACCAATACCCTAATATTGTTTCTCTATTTCCCTTTTTAAAGAGCTAGTACTGACTGATTTCATTTGTTTTCATTTTCATGCATTTAAAATTTTTTATTAATGAAATGTTTGCTGAATTTTATAATCAATTTAACAAGCAAGCTCAGATTCATGTTTAATTAATGATTTTTACCATAGGCCATCCATTTATATTTGGTGTAAATAGTTCTGGTGGGTTGAAAATAGTGGTGCAACATAGAGTGCATGTAGTTGTTTTGATTCTGTGATCACTATTGATTACAAAGTTTGAGAATTGCACCATTTGTTTCAAAATAATGCATACTAAAAGTTTTCATTTCAAGGTTTTTAAAATATTTGTTATTAATCCATTAAAATTAATGATAAGGTGTAATCTTGTACTTGCATAGTACACAATATAAGATTTAGTAATCTGAAAGATCTCCAGTATCTTAAGGATCACCAGTTAATCAGACCAGCTGCTTATGTAGACTTAACCCTAAGAGTTTGGACAAATTGTGTAACATAAATGTTATCCATAGTATAACTTATTTGGACAAACTCTGGGTTTAATCGCACTAGTGTACATGAGAGCGAATACTGAGAAAGAAGTCTTGAGTCACCTGGTTTTACTTCAATACCCATTCCGCTGTCTATAAGCTTACAGCTTTCACAGCTATCTAACTTCTTCTTCATTCATAATTGTAATGTTAGTATTTTCCTCCAACACAATTCAGTATATGTCAAGCTGTTGTGTGTTATATTGATATAGGCAGTTGACTCAGACTTCAGCACGCTTTTCTTTCTGGATTTGCTTCCATAGCCTTTATCCATCCAAGAACAAACTAAACAAGGCAACAGTTGTTTGTTTTTGAGTATTTCTCTTCTAGAAGAGCAGTTTTCCCCAGCTATTGAGCCTCATGTGCCTGAGGTTTGAACTCAGGACTTTTCAATTTAGCAACCATGAGCTATGCCAACCCATGTCGACCCTCTAAATCATAACATTCCAACACCTGTTTATCTAACCCTATAGACTACTTTTAGTGCTGAAGCTTTGTATTGTTAGCCCCTTTATCTCCACAGTCCAAATCTTGTTTGTAAAATTGTTTTATGAAGTATTGTTGACCATTTTAAAATTTTAATGTTATGATTGTAACATGGTATGTTAATGTATTCTGATGAATAAATTTTTTATTAGAAAAAAATTATTGCATGTGAATAGCAGTCTCCTGTAAGCCCACAGTACAATATTATTACTCATTACTGCCAGTACTAAGTTGAGGGTGCCTGATCAATATACCTACCCCACTCTGTGAGACTCCACCTTGACAAAAACCCCTAGAGGTTTATTAAATAATGCAATTTTAACATTAATCTAAACAAAATCCTGAATATATTTGTTGATAATGCACCTCTTAAAAATTGTTAAATACTTAATTAGAATTCCAGAGTTGCCCATATAATTCAACTGACACCATTCCAATTATCCATAATGGACTGGAAACTTCAACGCTGTCCTACTTAAATGTTCATTTTTGGCTTGTCAACCAATACATGCAATATTTTGTATGACAAGTATATTGACAGTGTACAGCTGCGTAGATAATTGCAGGAACTGTTTTGTTTGAATCTATAAACTTAGTAGAATTTTCTATCTGATAACTTGTGGTTGCCCTTAATTTAATTCAAAACCAGAATTCAGTACCAAAAAATGTTTCAATAATCTGTTCTAACAATGTCAGCATACCTCCAACAAGGCTGGGAATGTTCAATGAACCTGATTTTTTTATTATGTGTATGGGCAAGTGGGGCTGCTTGGCAGGGCACCCCCTCAAATCATTGTAATGATTCATGATAAATGAATTGGTGGCATGAATGTTCAGTTTAAGTCTGTTAAAGCTTTGCAAGCTGGCTTGTATTTTTTCCACTCAACTGACACCACCTTTAGCCAAATTCACAAATTTATTATGATATTTGTATCTTTAATTATACTTGTTAGAAATAGCAGTTGACCACATTTTGAAGTCGTATATGAACGGTCTGCGCACAGTTCCATGATCAAGAAATTACATCAATTTTTCCTTATTCAGTTACTGTACTAGGAGCGTGTTTAAAAAGCCACTGTTTCTATTTCTTACTGTAAATTTTCATCTGACAATGATATTAAAAATACTATTACTAATCCTTTGTTTTGAAAGTGTTAATTGGTTGGATCTCCTGTTTATTTTAACACAATGACTTAAGCTATCACAAATAGTAGGCTACATTACACCTGGAGGTGGTATCTGGAAATTCCTGAACTCATGGTAAGGTAGCAAGTGTTCTAGTTCTACCTTTTAAATTCTGTTTGCAACCTTCTATTTCTTTAAGATAGTAACGTTATTTTTATATCATTTACTCCAGTGATGTAATGCCATACATTGTAACTAAAATAAATTGAAGGCAGATCAAATTTATACATAATCCAAATTTGGGACAGATGAAATCTCTTTGCTCAGCAGTTTTTAAAGTATTAGTATTAGAAATTTGCCTCTTTCAAAATAGATTTTCAATCCATTAAAATGAAAAACAAAAAACTTTCTGTATCACATGTTTTTAATAGCTTACAAAAAGTTATTTTTCTCAAGTAAAAACTCAGAACAGTGGTACACAATTCACCTAAGGAAACAATAGTTCATGGGATAGAATGTCAGGTGAAAACTTTTCTTGAAAAATAAAAAATTCTCATTGGTCATTTTAGTACCAAAAACAGTTCAATGCATAAATATTATACATGTCCATCTGCTCCTCTTACTTACATCTCCTGTTTAAGATAGTTTTAAAAATTTTAATGAAAATAAGACCTCAGTATACAGTAACATTCTTTTGTTTTTGTATAATTCATTTTGACTACAACAAAATTCATGTACAGAGCAACAACCAACAGAGAAAAAAAAAAAATCACAAACAGGCTACTGTTCTCTAAGCTGAGGAAGATACAATGTACTTATAGGCAAAAGCTGCTGCTACGGCAACACCTATGGGCAAAAGCCATCCAGTCCATGAGGAGCTGCAAATAATAAGGGAGGAAACTGGTTAGTTTTATGAAACAGAAACAATAACAAAACTATTGCAAGGGATCATAAGTTTGTGATATTGTCTACTGAAGATGATTTTTTTAATACTAAATATGCCTACAAGTTCCTATTTCAAGCTATATGAATGCTGTGTTAGACAATCTATTAATAAACTAGAACTATTTAAGTTTACATTTCTTTTTTATTTAAATTCTATAAGCTGGTTGCACCATAGCAGGAAACTAATATCAATCATACAAAGCCAACCGCACCCCCACCCCTGTTCTTCTCTTGGCTATCTGATAAGAGATAAATCAATGATCTCAGTATATCTCAATTACCATTTATCTTGCTTAATAAAACTCATGTAGGCAAACATGCGGCTCTAGTACAATGTGTTTTAATTATTCTAACCTCATGGCAATGTAGTGCTTTAGTAAATTAGTGTATAAATTTAAGTTTGACTATTTTTTTCTTTACAAGTTGTGACAATTTAGAATTATTTATCTGTAAGTAGCAAGCATACTCTACAATTTAACACAAAGCATAAGTATGGTATATATGAACATACAGCCACCATTATAAAAATACTATGACCTACTTAACTGCAAACACTTAAAAACTCCTAGTTTATCTTTTAAGGACCAATCATCTAACATGAAGCAAATAATGTGCTCCACAAAGAACTTTAAAAATCAAAGAGGAACAACTAAAGCAGGCAGGTCAATACACAATCATTATATGTATGAATTGCTAAACCAAACTAACATTACTACACAAGTAAAGAGGGGGAAGCATTTTTAGAAGAATTCAGAAATAAAGTGAAACAGTTTCTTATCACAAAACCTAACAGTTAAGAGACAACAAAATAAAAATCTAACTGACAGAAAACCACCCTTTGAATATGATTTATCACTAGCTTCATTAAAACCTTGTTCCCATGTCAAAACAAATGTGCAGTGCTAATTTTGATTTGAAAACATTTCAGAGTGGGTAACAAAATTACTTAGAAATATAAAGTTTCAAGATACATAATTGAGTAAAAACTGCCCCAAATCAGAACTAGAAAAGTTTTCCAGTAAATTCTTGATAGAACTTTTAGAAAGAACAAGTGATTTCTTTAAAATACCTGTTAGATGTGGAATCTGTCCCTGTTGGTCCTGTGTTTGTCTGGAATAAATAGAATAAAAACAGCTGTGGTTGTCTCTTAGTAATATATCACAAATTATAACCATTTTAATTATACACTTGAAAAAGGTTAGAAACAAATTTTATCAAAACTTACAGCATATGTCTTTTTTGATCTGTCATCCTAAAAAGAAAAAAGTGAAACATTGTTAAACTGATAACACTATGGTATGATAATGGTTACCTTAAAAAATAATTTTCCAAAATAATTATACAACATAGAGAGCAAGACAATACACACAAAAGAATGTCATTACCGGATGTAGATCACCAACAAAATAATCATTCATTAGATCTCTAGCATCTGTAGAATGCCCAACATCCTCAAAGGCTTCTGTGGCATCACCACCTAAAAATGAAATAAAATTAAAGCTCCCATAAAATTTTTAGGATATTCATTAAGAGAAATGTAAATCCTATTTTATAACATTTAAAAATGTACATGTATAGGTAATACTTGAATCATTTTAACAGCAGTAAAAACATACTTGACAAAACAGTAATACTTAAATCTAGAATTAGCTCAATTACTAAGAAAAATAAACACACCTGCTTGCTCTAATAAAACCTCTTCTCCACCTGGATGCTTTAAATAGAAAAAAGAATATTTACAGTTTTACTCCAAAACTTAAGATTTACTTATGTAGATTTTAAAAAAAAATGTTATTCAAATGATAACCCAAATATCTAGTCCTCTCATAAAAAGCCATTAAAAATATGGTAGTTTCAGTATCTTAGACCAGGATTTGTTCATAATATTTCAGTATAAAGTTGACACTGATTTTCACACTCAAGTAAAAAAAAGTTATCAAAAGTGAAGGTAAATAAATTTTAAGAGACTTTGTTAATATCATCTGCTATACAAAACAGTGTAGAATTTTTTTTTAAATTATGGTGGGATTGCCTTTGACCTAGAACCTAAAAAGACATGATAACATGACTGCTGTTTACTTTTAGCAGAAGTAGGTCACTTTCTAGAACTTTCTAGAAATGAAATATATGGTGGATCTTGCACCATGTGTTGCAAGCCTAGTAGCCTCTCTGTGAACTTTGGCCCACAACTAGCTAGACCAGCATTGCTAGCTCAGGTTCAGGTACAAGAGTAAGGGTCAATAAATGTAACAGATCTCGGCTATCAAGTGTGTCACATTTACATATGCAATTACATTTCCTGACCATACTAAGTCAATATGATATAGTGTATTGTGAATCAAAAACAGTTGAACCACCAAATAATCTATTTAAATAATGATCAAGTACAAGATTCTATACATTTTTAAAAAATAAAAATGTCTGCAACATTGTACTTTAATGCAAAATAAAGCAAACAGTTCATCATATAAAAACCCTGACTGAAAACAGACTAGGGAGATGGGAATGTACCTGGACATATTTGTCCTCACCTATCTCTCATAGGTTAGTGCCAACATGTGCAATACTAGATGGAAGTGGGAGAGAATCAAGTTACTAAAAATTTACATTTGCTCATTGACAAATAATATTTTAAAAAATTGAACACAGTATTTAACTGTGGTACACTTGAAACTATCATCAAAATTAATTCATTTTTCTTAGTTACATGGTGTTATATTTCTTTTTAAAAGGTTAACTTAAAAAAATTACAAATACAATTGACAGTCTGATAGATACTCGAGTTTCTATTAGCATAATTAATTAAATTATTTGTATCATAATAAACTTCAAATAGTTTAAACCTAATACAGTACTGTTGCCTCTTTCTCAAATAACCATTATGTGTGGGAGGACACAGGTAAAAAACACCTAGCTTTCGATTTTCAACTGCGTTGAAAATGTGACCCCCAAAACTCTTATTAGACTTAACAGATACTACAAAATTGGATTGTGCAATATTGTTAACACATTCAATACATATTTTTAAGTTATCTTTGAAACTGGTTGAGCATAGTCAGTTTAGACTAACCATTTTATACTATAAGATATATAACTTTAAATCATTTCATGTATCAAATTAGGATTACACACTGAGCTAATCAAGTTTACTAACAACACTTTTTTGCAACTTTTAAGCATGCTGATGACGCCTACATGAAAAATGAAGTAGTTAAATTTTAAAACGAACAAAACTCTAATCCTGAATTTAAGATGTCAAATTAAGATGGTAGCTTTTGAAAAAAAAAAACTGAATAGGCCTATATTGTTTTTTATTCCAGTATGTCTTTAACAGTATGTCAAAAGTGTGTCATCACGTTTTTTTTTAAACTTCTAATCCCCCCCCCCCCACTGGAGCTTGACATTATGACCCGTAATACCAACCCAAGGGAAAGTGATAAATTAAACAAAATCAAAATTAGAGGTCAAGTCCCTTATGATTTTATTACTGTTATTGTAATGCATCAGACTAGTACTTATAACACTAACACCCCCCCCCCTTATAAAAAAAATAGGTAAGGGGGAAAATGAATAAAATCTATACTCTGTGTGAACACATGCACATAAAGTAAAAAAACTCAAAATTAAAAGCTTTACAGGCAGAGAGAATGAAATCACATGAAACTAAGTAGAAATAATCTTATCAGAAGTAACACAACTTACAAAGTTGAAACTATCGAGAACAGTATACAAAGAGAATTATGTCATAAGTAGTAGTTGTAGATAAAAATAGAATTGATGGTCAAATGTAAAAAATGATTCACAATAATACTGTCGTCACTGATAATGGATATTAAAAGACACTAACATTACAGCCGAATGTATGTGTCTAATATTAATAGTGTATATACAAGAACAAAACAGCAAATAAGAATAACATAACAATGCAGAATAAATAACATAGTACAATTATAAGATATGAAAATAAGTCTGTACAATCAAGACAAATGTCATAAACCAAGGTTCCGCTGCTCATTTAGTTCAAGGTGAAGCAACTAAGTGTGAGTAATATGGGCCGGTCTAGCGTGTGAAGTCTAATATAAAGGAGTTGAAATTTCTGTTTAGAAAATTTATATTGGTTTGTATTATGTTTGCTATTGTGTTTGGTTGTGGTTTGGGTTAAGTTGAGAGCTAAGTTAGGGTTATGTGTGATTTTCTGAAATGTCCATATTTGCATATAGACATTTAATTTTCATTGGAAAAGTAATATATTTCTTAACCAGGCAATGCTGCTTAGTAAACACAATACTCATGGTCCTTTACATATAGGCTTTTCAAAGGGGCCAGTGCAGGGCCTGGCCAGGATAGCTAGTAAAATAAATTTTTAGCAGGCCCTATTTATAGCCTACTTATTTATCTCAACATGTTCTTGATTCTTCAAGTATAGGTTTAGGCTTAATAATCGTTCACCAAACACAGAATTTAAGGGCAAACTGACTTAGGGCCTGAAATAAATGACATAAAAAAACTTGATAAATAATTTCAAAGCTGTTGCAAATTGTGAAAAAGTCAATGTGCAAATGTAGCATACTGGTCAATACTATATGGCCTAGACAAGCTTCATTTTTATTATGGCATGGTTTTGTTGCAATGTTGTTTGCATTTTAAAAATGTATTTTGAATTAGTTTTTAAAGCTATATCATTGTTTAGTGTGCGATTCTGGCACCAAAGACGATGAAGTTGAAGGGGATGGAGCATCCCAATTCTTACAACAGAAAATGTAACACAAGACGAAATGAATCCAAAAACAGAAAAAAATCACGATAGAAGGAAAGATGATATTGTACTCTGAATATTGCAAAGCTATTCCATTAAAAATCTATTTCAATTAGGCCTAGATATCTAGATTGTAGACTTCAGCTGTTTGTATTTGTAAGAAACAAAAATCCAAAACGAGTAGGCCTACAATTCAAGACAAATGTAGGCCTATTAGTATTATAGGCTGATCTAGATTTGATTATATCTAAAATCTAATCTAGATCAAAATAGAATTTCATTGATTTAATTCCAATAGATACTATAATTTAGATAGGGCCTGAAAAATATATATATAATTCTCTTCTTGGAGACGTTAGAAAGCTGTAAGCGCGCCTTGCAGTCCACTCTCTTCCTCTCTAGGAAGTCTGGTGAGCTGTGGTTCACGCTAAATGTTTACAATCGTAAAGCCGGGTTTAGTGACGGCTATTAGGGGCAGATAATTTAGTTTGAAACGATTTTAAACTTAGGGGAGGTAGCTAAGAGGAGACTGCTTTCACGGGGGGGGGGGGGGTATCGTCCTTAACGACTTACTGATAGTGTTTTAAAGTTTAAAGCAAATATTTTCAGTGACAGCAGTAGTACTGTCGAATTCACAAATTATGAATTACTGAAAAGTAGAAAATAAAAACTAAATAGCAACGTATGATACGCCACGGGTCGGCTCATTGAAGTAATCTATATATATAATTCTCTTCTGGGAGACGTTAGAAAACAAGCTGCAAGCGCGCCTTGCAGTCCCCTCTCTTCCTCTCTATCGCTACCCTCCCCCACCCCCCCCTCCTCACATGGTCTGGTGAGCTGTGGTTCACGCTAAATTTTTACTATCATGGGTGACGGCTATTAGGGGCAGATAATTTAGTTTGAAACGATTTTAAACTTAGAGGAGGTAACTAAGAGGAGGCTGCTCTCACGGGAGGGGGGGGGGGGTTAGTGTTTTAAAAGCAAATATTTTCAGTGGCAGCATTGGTACTGTCGAATTCACAAATTATGAATTACTGAAAAGTAGAAAAAACAACAACTTAATAGCGGTGTATGATACACCGCGGGTCGGCTCGTTAAGAAAAAAAGGTCTAAAGTCTAAATTTCACCATGATCAGATCATGATGATGATGATCATCAGATCGTGACATAAGCTTACCTCTTCCAAAAATTTTGTAACATCATAAACTTTGTTGTGTACAATAAGATATGTAGATTTTGCATCGTTATGTGTTTTAACATCCGATAATCTGAATACTTTTTTTTCACCAGCCATATTTTGATTTATTTCACAAACTAATTTAAACTACCGGCAACAGATCTAGACTATTGTACGCAACGACTGCTATCATGCTATGTCAATCCAATCAATGATAGGCTAGGCTCAGTATAGAGAGAATGACGCTGCATCATGGGAAGCGGTCAAACTAGATGCCGAAACTCAGGCTAAGTGTGGCTAAATTATTGTTGTTTTAGATACACTCAGATGAATTTCATTGCGTGTTTTGTTACTATTTCTTAATTAAAATTTTCAATTTTCAATTTGTTGTAACATTTTAGTCGTTTCCCTAGATAACTAAAATGTAACTTTCTTGGTAAAATCACGATATAGCGTCGGAAATTATTGGGTAATGTTCGTTGAGTTTCGGTAACATTTGTTACTGTAAACCATAGTTTATTTGACCGTTGAAAGAAAAATAAAGTCAAGTGCATTAAATTAATGTTTTAACTTAATTTAATGTTTAACTGACAAAAAATTAGCAACAATTAGTAAATCTAAATATTATTAATAAAGTCGAGTGTAGTAATTGTTTTTTTAAGAAACACAGAAAAAACCTGCAGAAGATTTGCGACAACCAGCTCTAGTTCTGTTAGTAAAGTAAGACGATTAGATTTACTAAAGTTAAAAGTAGTAAGAAGAACTAGAATAATGTTTAGTAGCAGCAATAATTAGCACATACACTTAAAATAATTAGAAATACAAAATAATTAGCAAAACAGTATTTAAAATGCAACTAAAATCAATCCTTGCACATTTTTAAACTATGTATTAAAAATAATATGGCAGCAAATAAATGATGGTTTACGGTATTTCCGTTGGTTTCCGGAACGGCTCGACAGACTACGCCGTGGTTTTACTGTTTTTTACTGCTGTACAGTTCCGGAATAATAACCGACGCTATATCGTGATTTAAATGAGTGATAGTGACGGATCGTTCTTTTAATAAGCTTCGCCGCCTTTGTATTTAGTTTAGACAAAATAACTTCCTTTCGCATAGTTTTAATCCTATAGATCTAGTAGGTACAAATCTACTACACCAACAAAAAAAAAAAAAAAACAACAAAAAGCAAAAATATATATTGAAAAGCTTTTCTTAATCTTTATATTAATTTGAGCATACAGTTTACAAGTGCGCAATAATTGTGCGCCATAAATAAACATAATAAATGTAATCTTAAGACGTTCATTACAAATGATAGGCCTACTTAAAATAATCTATTTATGGCGTCTTCAAATTAGACCCCCCCCCCCCCCCCCACTACGCATTGTCCTCACACATCCATTGTGTGTGTCGCCCTCCGCCCCCCCCCCCCCCACACACACACACACACTCTAAGTGGATGTCCACACAAAAATTAATAGTTCTCTCAAGACAACACAACTTGCAGTATCATAATTCAATAGCATGTGCACAACGCGATGCTTAATAATCTATACCAATGTTATATGGTTTCTTCTCATTGGAAATGTCTCTGTTAAAGTTGAGCTTTGTTTCTTTCTTTTTTTTTTCTTTTTTTTGCACGAAAAAAAAAATGTAATAATTTTTTTCGTGGCTCTTTTCTGGTGTGGGTGAGGGTTTAAGACACTCCCTCCCCGTTTGCGTTAATTAGGCGCGCAATGCTTTTTTTCGCCGCAATTCTATTCTGTGCTATCGCAGGGAGGTGGTGTCGTATAAGTCGTCACGGACAGCGCAACAGTAAGAGGTGGTTTGTGTTGTGCAGAAACGTGTAGCAAAAAAGTCAGCAAAGTTGAGTAAAAGTAATATAAAAAGCCGTTCCGTGAAAACGGAAAAAGTTACATCTCTGCTAAAGTTACGCGGATATGGTTATTTTTTATTGCACGGACTAGAAGCCATCCACAAATAACGTCACGTTAACTAACGGAATTTCACCCCCTACCTAGAATCCATATCATCATTAATAGCCAGAAAGACGAACCACAAAAAGTTCGGTCTACAGCCCCATCCAGCTCACCCTACCATACATTTGTCAAGGCTGCCTGCAACCACTGATTAACTTGATGAAAAATAGTGGTTGATATCGGGTGGTAGGCCATTCGCGATCACACTTTCAACAAATAACAATATTAAACACCAGCTGCATACCCGTGCTCCGCCACGGGGTATCTTTTTAAATGTACCAACTATGGAACAGAACAAAACTAAGCACAAACACAAAAGAAAACAAAAACACAACAGAAACACAACGCAAAAACATACACAACACAAACACAAAAGAAAACACAAACACACCGCAAACACAACACAAAAACAAAAGGAAACACAAACACAAAAAATTCATAAAAAACGTTTTAATAACAAGCTTTTATGTAATGATGCACTAAAAAGTAGAAAATAAATTATAGACTACTATTTAAATAACTATAAAGAAAAGCGTGGGTCACTTTAGTATCTATTGGATACCTTTACTAATGTTAAGGAAGACACCCACGCTTTTCTTTATAGTTATTTAAATAGTAGTCTATAATTTATTTTCTACTTTTTAGTGCATCATTACATAAAAGCTTGTTATTAAAACGTTTTTTATGAATTTTTTTTTCAGTACTTAACATGTTTTATTTACAATAGAGTTACATGACTAAAAACCATTGCGCGCCTACTGAACAACACGTTCAGTAGGCGCGCAATGGTTTTTGAACGCAGCCATTACGTGATGGCGCAGCTATTGAAGGTGATGACGCGTGTGGTGTGGTTGGCTAGACATGCCTACTAATTCGGTCCAAATTTTTATTAATTCATAAATAATTAATTAGGCATCCAATTAAGTCAAATTTAGTTTCAGATTGCATTGTCTTCATGTCTTGACCCACGTGTCAAATGTGAAACGTATCGGTCAAGTAGAAGTTTCCGAATTTTCACTCCAGCGTTTCGGTCTAGACAGACTGTCGACTGACGACTGACGAGGAAGTGAGTTAAATAAAAGCTTGTAAAAACAAAACAAACACAACAAACAAACACAAAAGAAAACACATCATAACACAAACACAAAAGGAAACACAAACCTAAAAACAACGCAAACATAAACACAACAAATAAACATAAAAGAAAATACAAACACAACGCAAACACAAACGCAACACAGAAACACAAAAGAAAACACAAACACAACGCAAAGCAAACACAAACCAAACCCATAGCGCTCACATGATATAGCCCATCGCGAAAAATCGAACCCTGCCCAGGCGCCGGCGGACGCGCCTGATTCAATTTAGTGAACGGCTATAAAAAAAAAAAAAACTTTCTAGCACATTCACGCGGTCACAATAAATTGACACACAGTAGACAACACTCCCTCCCCTCCCCCAATTCGGTACATTGTTTCTTCCAGACATTTTTCTCCGAGGGGGTCACTTGATATTTGGGGGGGGGGTGGTCTACATTTTCCGTGGGGGGGGGGGGACACTAGTAAAAGTATATGTTTACTATATAAATTCCATCTCGTTCGGGGGGCGGTAGACTTTCTCTGCCCCCCCCCCCCCTTGAAGAGATGCCTGGAAGAAACTCTGATTAGGTATTGACTGAGTAAACGTCATAACGTCAACACGCAGTGTAGACCCGTGCGATCCTCTCGCGTGGGTGAAAAATTGAAGTAAACTCAGTAAATGGGTGATTAAAATGCTAAAATGGCTGCGGGGTTTGTACGGAGGGTGCGCCATCTATGTTTGGGTCAAAATCGGGCTTTCAGAAAACAGTAAAAGTTTTAGCTCCCTAACAAGGGAAATCCACTGCACGATTCACCGGTATGCCCCTGCCAGCAAAACTCTTCCGACTACATTGCTAATAAAAGTCGTAAATTATATTAAATCTGGAGCCCTAAACACTTGTCTGTTTCAAGAACTGTGCCAATACATGAATAAATATCACGAGGTACTGCTTTTAACGACATGTGGTTGGAGAGAGTATCATACCTAGCCGGTATATATTCGAACATCATCATACAAATTTAACGAATATATTATCACTTTTCATGACAATCTCGTGGCATTTATATCAGAGCTGCAAAATTGGCGAAGAAAAATAAATCTTAGAAACATTTCCATGTTTGAAAAACTCTGCAATGTGGTAGATGAATCTGATTGTGAGATAAATAAAAATTGAAACAGGAGATTTCTGGGCATCTTAAATCTCTAGAAAACGAACCGCGGCGTTATTTTCCCTGAGCTGAAAGAAGAAGTAACTGCACTGTGCCGTAACCCATTCTCTGCGTCCATTGATGTTGCCAACTTTCCCGATGAATTACAGGATGAATTCTTAAATTTGCTGAATAAACTCGGCGTCATATGAAAAACTGCTCACAATTTCGGTGAGGTACGCACCATTTATAACCCAAACGTTAAATTGATTGCCTTTCGAGTTTTAGTTCCTTTTGTGTCTACATATTACATATCTTTGCGAGAATAGATTTTCAACACTTCTCCCATTAAAAACAAAACATAGAAATAAATTAGATGAGAATGACTAAGATGACTAAGATTAGCCGCTAGCGTTAACAAAAACTAAACAGCGAATGTTGAGGCTAGTTATTGTAGTTAATAACATGAAATTATACTCATCGTATTAATACAGTTATAAATATTTATTCATTTTGAAATTCTACCAGAAAACTTTACTTCAGTCCTTATAAATTTTGTTATTAATGTCGACTTTTTAATTCCAGAGGGGTCGCGGGTCACCTACTTTTGTTAAAGGGGGTCGCCACTCGAAACAGTCTGGGAACTACTGATCTAGTACGTACAAAACGATCTTTTACGTGTGAGGAAAAAATAGACTTATCGCCCACAGGATAAAAAATAGGATTTAGATTAGAATGGATGACTCAAAGCAGCAGGATATAGATCTAGATCTAGAATCTATATAGAATATTTATTATTTAAAGATTCTAGAACAAGAGTTCACCTGTGTCTATCTTCAAAGCTGGCTTACAAAGTAATCTACTCTAGATCTATAATCTCTACGATTTAGCACAACAAAAATACTTAAATAGCTAAAAAAA
The DNA here is from genome assembly GCF_028476545.2 of Physella acuta. NCBI lineage: Eukaryota > Metazoa > Mollusca > Gastropoda > Physidae > Physella > Physella acuta. The sequence goes on along the minus strand of NW_026732750.1, from coordinate 38,717 downwards.
TTCTAGGTAATCTATCGTTTTGGGTACGTAAAATCGCCCGCGATTTGTAATGTGAAAAAAAGGTGACTCCTTAAATTTTAATAATTATTTCACATTTTGAGGAGGATTTATGTATTTAAAAATTCAAAAATGTTTCCTTGATTCATTTATGTACCTGTTTTTAAACAATTGAATTAAAACTTTTCCGTAATAAATGAAGACTAGCGATGTTTCCAACAGATGCAACCATGCTCATTTACTATAGCAGCCATCTTGTCTAAGTTTTATTTTTATAAGCTTTTAGCGCCAGATTCAGGGGGAAGCCACTCTATTTTACAAATGGCTGCTGTTTATATAGCAAATCTTGCTCTCAAACACTGCTGTTTAAAGTTAATTTCTGGCCTATATCGATATATTTAGCCATTGATTTAGGTTTATTATTCATTTATCTATAATATTTGACACAAAAGTATGACAATATACTTCTATTAAAGCCTTGACAATGAGGTAACGTTTTCGTACATAAATAGCCGCGGGCGATTTTACGTACCCAAAACGATAGATTACCAAAAATTATAATTTTAATTTAGAACTAGAAAATCTAATTCTAATCTATTTAATCTATTTCATATATTCTATCATCAATTTCGTCAATTTGAGACTTGAGGTCATAAAAATAATAATCATAGAATCTAGGCCTATAGGTATAGATCTACTTACTCAGTAAGTTAGTATACTATAGTCTATTATAGACTAGGCCTATTTATTATTTATATTACCTAATAATATAGGCCTAATATCTGCAGTTGCAGAACAAACTCTGGCTTGGCACATTGAGTTGCATTGAGTTAAATATAAACTTAAAACAATCTCATTTATACTGGTCAGTGTTATGAAGTGAGGATCTGGACAGGGTCGATGCTTGGATGAATACGTACAAATACAACGATGATTTAATAGAAAATGAGACAGGACGGCGTGATACATTTCTCATCATTAATTTAATAATTACATATAATATACGTGACTACATCTTACTACATTACTAGATCTACGACAAACATGACAAAGACTTCTACACCCTCCTGCGACAAGAACAAGACTCAAACTGACTTCAACTATTTGCTTTAACAACCAAAAAACATACTCTTTTAATTCCACTACACACATACTCTCAAACCCTCAACATCCTTTATTAAAACACATTCCACTACACACATACTCTCTAAATCATTCAATACAACAAAGTCCATTCACAACAGTCAGGCCACTTCCTACGTACTCATAGTGTTGTGTTTCATGCCTGAACCAAATTAACAAGAGCAAGGCTGTAATGATGGGACAGAGTGGTCTAGCGGTAGAGAGCTGGACTGCTAACCCGTTCGAATAAGGGTGAAGTCAGTAGAACGTCCCTGAGTCCACCCAACTCTGATGGGTACCTAACGCATGTTAGGGAAAGTGAAGGCAGCTGGGCATAGTGCTGACCACACTATCTCTTCATATGTCGAGGTCACAGAAACGAGTGAACTCTACTTCACTTGCCTCATAGACCGTCAGGTTTGAAAGGGAAACTTTTAAAGCTGTAATGAAAACAAGGTCGAGAACCTTGTTAGAGTGAATGTCAAATTTTAATGAGTGATTCTTGTTAGTTGTTAGGTCTATCATCATACGATTGCTTGGCAATGTGGGTCTTGTGAAGCTCAGATTACAAACAGTGAACTATTGGAATATGAGCTAATGAATTGTATAAAAGATTAGCTAAGGGACTAAACATTCAGGCTCAAGAAAGGTTGAACTTGAGATATTAGAGTTAGCATTTGTGTAGTTACTGTTAGCTTCATAGCTCTAATTAAAATATACTGCAGGGAACATAGATGGTAGCTTGTGAGTTTGAACAATTATCCCAACAGACTAAATGAAATGCATTTTTCACTTAATCATTTACTTGCATTTTTCAAATATTTTACTTTTATTTCATCCAGTGACTGTAAATGGACCTTGGTGGAAAGTTGACAAAAGTTTGGAAGTATTTGTTGGACCTTTGCTTAAAACAGACATGAATAAAATAAGCACTACCTATACACCACCTTATACCCCTGGGCCTTGTGTTTCAAGTGGACACAGGCGTTGTATAGATGGAAGTTGTATTGCAAGTGTTGATTTATGCCGTGAGTAATTCGGATATTACACCCTAATGTTAATTTGTTATTTTTCCGTTATATCTAAATAATTATCATATTAAAATACCATAATAGTTTTTAAACACTTTAATACTATAATTATCAATCAATAAATCACATAATTACAATTGTTTAATCAGGTTTAGTATTACTTTGATAATTCAACTGACTTTTGTATCTTTATAATTTAGCTGAAGAGCAACAACTGAATCAAAATACAATTATAATCATGCTGGTTGTTGGAATGGCATGCATTTTGTTTTTAGTAGTGCTGTATTGCTACAAACAGAGAAAGGCATTGAGAAGACAAGAACATAATAGTTCTAGTAAGTTGACTCTTTTAGTTTTATTGTTGAGGTCAAGTTTAAATCTATTTAAAAAAACTTTAGACCAAGAAGAGGTTTATCTTTGAATGATTATGATTCACTACATTGTAGGTGGAATCCACCCATATTTAAATGCCTGCCCTAGGCATACTATATGGCCTGGTGTATTGGGTTGTCTGACTTTTATATTTAATGAGTTATGGGCGTTTAAAATTAGTACCCTTGTAAGTAAAGTGGAAAACACCCAGTGACAAAATTTAAAAAATTAAACATAAAACAACATGAACTCTAACCTTCAGCATTTGACTTTTAAAACAACCGGTAAACTTGGGACAATATTTTGATAGTTTTAGCCTTGCTTAGTTTAACTTTCTGTTCATTGAAAAGAATTATGCCCTAAACACTCATGATTCAATAAGCAAAAGCTGGAATACAAAGATTTCACTTAGTCACATGGAGAACTTTGGGTTGTTTTCTCCTAAAAGTAGCATGTGTCTTGACTCATTTCCCTCAAAGTACTCTGTATACAAAACTAAAACAGATAAGCATGGCAAAAAGATCTTTATAGTGATGCAGAAACATCTTACTTTGGCTTAAGAGCCCATTCAAAACAAAATGGTATTAAATGAAGTTATAAAGCATTTACCATTTAGGTGCTTTTGACATCCACAAGGGTTTTTATGCACAAAAAGTAAGCAGGTTGGGCCATTCTGCCATTTTATGGCCTATGTATTTTATTTTAGAGATTACCATGCAGATTATAACGCTAAAGATAAAAAAAAAATACAATTGCTAAATGCTAGTCAATCCCCCAAGCTAAAGATAAAAAAAATACAATTGCTAAATGCTAGTCAATCCCCCAAAAATGACAAACAGTAGTCATTTCCTCATATTAAATGAGATAAAACCATCTAATGTATGAGTCACTTGCATAATTAAAGAATTTGCTCCCCAGTCACAACTGCATAAAGCAGAAAAGATGTGAACATAAGGGGTAGTCTATCAATGATTATGTGACACTACTTTAGGCAATTTTTGCCTCCACCCTCACATAAGGCCTGGTCCAACCCCTAAAATGGTGACATCACAAAGTCCATACTCCCCACCCCTTGCAGTTTCTTTAGTATCTTTACTTTTAAGGCTGTTATGTTACATTTGTTCACCCCCCCTCATTAAGTGACATCATCAATAGACTACCATGTAGTAGTGGTATTGTTTTAATTCTATCTAAATAAAGTAAATAGACACATTCAGCCATGCACATCTGTTTTTTATTTATATAATTGTTATGTACTACTGGATTTATAAGTTGAATTTTTTTTCACCAGACCATGCTGCATTTGAATCTGTCATTGGTGAGGGTGATAATGCATCCATGAACTTGCCTCCTCCTTCATATGATGAAGTCATTAATAGTAATCTTTATCCAGTAACACCAGTTTTCCAGAGAAATGTAAGTTTTTTTCAATGTTAAAAGAATCATTCAAACTGTTTTATTTCAAAATTTTAAAACATTGGATGAAACAATATTTAAATGACTGTTGTTTTTTACTCCAGGAACTTAATTACTGGTACTTTAAAATATTTATCCAAGTTTCAATTTTATTGTATTAATATAATTAAGTAACCAAAGTCAACTTGCATCTGTTCTTTAAGTGATGTGTGTGGTTGTAAACTTACTGTACTTGTATATTGTTAGAAAATCAATACAGCTCCTTGCTACTTCATTACAATTCAAATAGTTCTTAATATGATTTTAAGAATGAAAAAAACCTAACATTTTAAATATTTATTTTCACATCAGGCCAGGATAACAAGTTTTGAGGAACCTCGAACACCACCACCAAACTATGATGCTGCTCTTGACATTCTCGCCCACAGTCAGGAGTCTGTTCTCCCCATTAAAACACAGCCAATTAGTCCTGTTGTTCGGAGATCTATTTCTACAGAGTTTAGTGGTGCTGCCCGATCTGCGAGATCATCAGAATCTGATTATAGGAGGATATATTCTAACCCTGATCAACGATAGACTGGGTTGTTGATCTGATTTTTAAAAAGTGAATTGTTATAACCATTTACAGATGTGTTGAACCGATTTCAATATGCTGGCATTTTACTTATTTGCGCAGAAGATAAGAAAGCTAGCATTTATTTCAAGTGACAATCACATTTTATTTACTAATGAGGGTTATGTAAATAATGAAACGCCCCTTACTATTAGCACTCAATGATCGTAAGTATCCAAGAAATGTGACATTGTGGTTACCTAAATCAAGTCTAAAATAAGTTATGAAAGTAAACTAACTTTCAATTATTTTAATCAGTTAATTTTAACCATTAATGTCCCGTAACGCCCGCTGCCGCCCGACACCGTTAATGTCCCGTAACGCCCGCTGCCGCCCGCTTACAATAAGCATAGAAAAATTAAATTTGTTTCATTAAAATTTGGCCTACAAATCCTAATTTTTAACTAAACAGGAAGTCGGATGGTTTCAGCATCCTATTCCGGTCTTGTAATTTCAATGGCGCTTTTGAAAGATAAAAAATAATAGTTTCTTTCTATCTCGAAATTTTCGACTCATCTGTCGTATTTTTAGTAGATTTAATATTAAAAATAAAAAAAATTATTGCCTCTAAACGTATCTAGGCATGTATTTTATGAATTATATATGTTAAACATAACCAAATTGATATTTAACTGTTAAATTCGATGCATAGTTGTTAAGACAAAAATAAATAAAGTTGACTACCGAAAATGACCTGTTTTGAATTTTCTCAGACATTTTTTATTTTTATACTGTACTTTTACCGAATATAATATATTCTATTTAATACTGTTGGAAAGCCAGGTTTATTCCCAACATTAAGCAGTACTTTTTATCTTAATTTTCAATTTCATTTAGACAAAAACAAATATTTTGTGAAACTATTCACTTGATCATACAGAGTTATGCTCCTTACATTGGGCCGTCATGGGTGGAGTTTTGGTAGAATGAATGGGACATTAATGGTTAAATGAATGATGGGTATAACAAAAATATCAATCAAATTTATTGAATCAGATTTGCTCAATTATAAAAATATTTATTTATGAAAGAGCTTTTAACTTTTTTTTAAGATAATAAATTGTCTAGTTTATTTGTACAAAACATATTGTAAGTTGTTTTCCCAGATTAAGTCCTAAAGATTGGTTTTTATTTTAGTTTTATTTTATTAACTTAAAGTGCTGTGAAAATTTGTTTCCAATACATGATCTGTTTTTTTTTATTTGACTTTAACATTGCATAATTATTACATGTGTCCAGTTATTTTTATTAAGTTTATTGTATCACCATAATTCTCATGTATATTGATGGCCTAGCATAGTACCTATACAGGGTTACAGAGACAGGCGAATTCTACTTCATCTGCCCCATGGATCATCAGTCCTAAAGGGTAACTTTTCAAGCTTTAAATTTACTTTTCTGTTCTGAGATAAAGAAAATCTTTACCTCATTAACTACCAGGATTGTCATACACTGCAAGTATCATGCATATTTATGAACATGGGGTTAGTGATAAATTGGAAGTTTTCATTTCTTTTACAGTTGCTATTTTGGCAACTCAAATGAAAGATATTTTCTTTTGCAAAATGCAGTTGTTCTTCTAATGTAACTTAAGTAGGCCTATGTATTGTTTAAATGTTGTTTTGTTTATTGAGAAGTTATTCTACCTTTTATTTAAAAGGATCTCACTAATTGGCTTCATGCATGTCATCATGTTTTTAACCACTTTGCATGAGTACAAATGCACATTTCCTGTGGGTGTCTGCTTTTTTTCTATCATGCATGTGTATTTGTTCTCAGGTGCTTGATGAGCACAACAAAGTTCCTTAAAAGAAATCTTTATGCATCTTCTGTGTTGCCTTTGTTCCAGTTAATTTATCTCAACCGATGTAATTTAACATGGAATTTTCTAAATTAAAAAAATATACATACAGGAGTCTATATGATATTTAAACTAAATGTGTATAATTTTAATGTATTTCTTTTGAATTGTTTTTTAAAAAAAAGGTTATTAAGACTTACATTTTTGTGCAAACAAAACAAAGATTGTTTTATTTAAAGCCAGTTAATGCATTTCCCCAAAAGTATTTATTGTAACAAGTTAATGGTTATGGAATATAAAAATGTATGACTTTTTCATATGTAATTTAGTGGTATTACATACATCTATGTGTATATACATTATAAATTATTTACAAACTGTACCAAAAATGTTTTTTATATTATTATTTTATAAACAAGAATTTACTGCCTGGACTTACAGTCGTGTATAATTGCAATCTAAAGCTAGCATGATAATGTTAGTGAAAAAAATGTATGAAAAATCTGTCATTGTTTATGCTGAAACTTCATGTGTGTATGAATTCTTTTTATATGATTATCTCTACATCTACATAATAATTACACAAGATCTACTTTTTTAATAAACAAAACAGGGTTATTTGTAACTGAAAATGATTTTTTTATTTTATTATGTGTGGTGTGCAGCTTGCAGAAATGTCTAACCTAATGGCGCTTGAGAATTTGATTACGATTTTAAAGGGTGATTTTTAGAAATAATAAAATAGCCAGTCTTTTTAATATCTCAGCATTGCAAACCAGATATTTGTTTCATAAGTTCTTGATCACTGATACGTTCCTGCAATTTAGATAACAGTAATGATAGAAAATTTAACCATGGTAATATTTAAGAAAAATACAAATCCTTTTTTATAATTTTTTAAAATCAAGAACTAAAATAGTGTTGGTTTTAAAGTGTTTATTAGTTTTATGTTATCAACAATATAGGACTTGCTAAAAAAAGGAAATAGCAGGACACAAATTTAATTTTTACTTATTTTACAAATCTTTACAAGGCTTTCAAGTATTGTTTATTTTTATGAGTAGGATGATTAGGTAAAACAATTAGTTTGACTGCAAATTAAATAAATGTTTAAAATGATGTTTCATACAAATACAAACCTCACAAATGTTAAAAGAGGAACAATCTTTATATAAGTAAAATCAGACAAATCTCAGTTAACAATCAAATGCATCACAACTTAACCACAAGAGATCATGTTACATAGTAACAGTTGTATTTGAAACAAGTTCTTATGTAAATGTTTCATCATGTCAGCCTTTGTCATTTGTCTTTTTTTTCAAATTTCTGTGCCAGTTCTTTTATGTAATCGATCAATCCTATTGGACCAGGCAACTTTGGAACCTAAAATTAAAGAAAGACTCTTGAGAAGTGACATACATTTAAAAGAAATTAGTATACTTTACCATGGGCATACAATGTCTAGGTTTAAATACTAGTCATGTATGATGACATTGAGCCTCATGAGTCTACTCAGCTTTAATAAATACATGATGTTAGATGAGAATGGTAGCAATAGAAAAGCCTGTCACATATGAGTTGATCTGCTTTATGTTAATTTGCATGTTAGGACCTCATAAAATAAAGGTAAAGTGAACAAGTCTGAAATTTTTCAACAAATGTGCAGTAAAAAGAAAGCGACTAACTAATAAAAGCGAAGCCATTCCTCACCTCATAATTTTGTGCAACATATAAACCTGAGTATGTGCCAACTATGAAAAATAGCTGAAAAATAAGAGTTAAAAAATTAGTAATCACAATAACAATGGGATATCAACATACAAGAAATAAGCAAACTTTTCTAAAAGTTAAATACATTCAGAGCTTATGTGGATAAATTTGAAACTAAATGAATAGAAATTAGAATTACTACCAATTATTTCTACTGAAATTGAACGCAAGTTTATGTGTAATTATAAAATACCCATTCTACAAAATACATGTTTATTTTACTGTTCTTCAAAATATACAAGTATAGTTGGTAGCTCTAATGCATCATTCATATTTCTGATATTTAATTAGAGTTCTAATAATTAAATTATTACAATTCTTACCACCCGAGACATGGTGTTGGTTCAAAATTTCTAGGGAGGAACAAAACCTTAGAACAAAGTTCAGCTATTTCGCAACACTGGTGAAAGAAAAACATGGATTAATTTAAAAGTAATTTTTTTGTGTCATAAACTTTTAACTTAACACTTCCACCATATATGCCTAATTGATAAAACTATTTTAACACCAAACACAAGTAAATCTTGCTTGAGTAATAACTACTAAATGAGCTTAATAGTTTATGAATGACTTTGACAATGTTTGATGTGAGAGACTGATGTGTGACACCCAAAAGGGGGGGGGGGTGACAACACACTTGTTCCATATTAAAAAGTAATGGTAGAAACTGAATTTTTAGCAGTTATTTAATGTTATTTAGAGTTATTTAGTTATTTACTGTTCATGCTAATAGAAATAAAAATGGATTAATATACTCAATGATAACCAAGCTCATTAAATATTTATAAAGGAATCAATGTTTTAAAAACTAAACTGTATTTTTGAATGAGGTGGGGGGGGGGGGGGGGGTTGTATGTTGAGCTGTGATGTCATATTAGTGATGGGGGGGGGGGTTACAAAACCATCCAAAATAACATGACATCATTTATGGACAGCCCCCTTAACAGTTAACTGAACTGAAGCTCTAAGTTAGTGTTAGTCTTGTTGTTATTTAGACTGACTTGTGTTTTTGTTAGTACATACTATATAGATCTAGTAGAGATGTTAGTTAGGAGTGGTTACTTAGTAATTTAGAAATTCATCAACATCATTGTTTCCTTTCCGTGCTGAGGAAACACCACCACAGAAAGCTCTTTCCACTTTTGCCGGTTTTTTCTGCTGTGAGCCTCCACATCTCCCTTGATCTTCTTTTTCCTTAAGGGGTCCAGTTCTGTGCCATTTCTGTGATATAATCTGGGCTCATCGTTAAAACATGGTCCCATCCAATGCAATCTTTTTTAAATTACCTTTGAAAGAGCTGCCATTTTAGTTTCTCTTAATAACTTATTAGAGGAAATGGTGGCTAGTGGATGCATTTTATTCTTCACATAGTTAAAGAAGAATGCAGTCATCGGATGATAGTGGTGGTTGCTTTCCAACATTAACTGCCATACAGAAGGATGCATAATTCGAGTCCAACCCCATTAACAAAAGAAATAGTCTGTTTAGTTTTTCTTGCTTGCCTTTTTGACAACTAGTGAGTAGAGCTATGTCCTCTGAAAAATCTAGAAGGTCCCCTAGACTAGTTGTTAGTGACCATCCAATGGCTCTTGCCTTTTGTCTGTAGTTTGCTTCACCAGCCAGTCAATTAGTTTTGTTTAGTGGTTTTTTGTAATACTAGTAGTCTAGTAAAGTTAAATCAAGTAGGCCTAAGCCTAAAGTAAAGTTACTAGGCCTATTACTTTACTATTATTAGCCATTAGTATGAGCATAGGTATTAAATTAGTATTTTAATTATATTATTATTAATTAAGTAGTAAGACTTATTTTTATTACTATATGACTTAATGAACTAGACTTACTTATAAACTTTAAAGTCTAGTAACTAACTAGTTACCTCAATCTTAATTTAGTTGTTAAACAATAATACTGTACTAGACTACTTAAACTTTTAATACATTGACACATTAATTACATTATTAAATTATTGTTGTAATTTGAAATAGAAATAGGCATACATGAATGATTCAGATTGTCGGTAAATCTATTGTTTTAGGTAGGCATACATAAAATCAGCCTCGGCTAGTAATGTGAAAGAAAGGTGACTCATACATTAAATAATAATATTTGTATGAAACATTTTGATTATAATAGTTAGGTAAAAAATAATTAATTAGGCCGATTCTAGCCGGAAAAAGATATGCATGCGCAATGGAGAGAAACTAACTACACCTAGCCTTCGCGGCGATGTTTTCATGGTACTGCGCATATGTGTGTTTACAACCGCAGAACCCTAGCCCTTACCACAACCCTAACCCTAACCCTAGCTCAGCTTTTAAGGTCACTGCGCAGGACTATCTTTGGACAACCAGCCAGGTGGAGGCGCTGGTGCGAAAAATCTTTTTCTGAGTAGTCACTTTGTAATAATTATATAATTTATAATATAATTTATTATAATTATATTATTATATATATTAGATAATTGAATAATATTAATTAATAAACCAAAAGCAACGGATACATATAGATCTATCAGTTCAGTATATTGAATTCTTTCTTATTCAGAAGACAGAATCAGATAAGTTTTCAGTTCTCACCTTGCCTCGGAGTCGGACTTATGGGTCCTAGGCTGTTGCTATGCAATGAGATGGCGGTTAGTTTTTAGACTTTAAAATGTTTCAAAGATGGGTTATTTAATAAAGATAATAAAAAATTAGCAGTACTGTTGCTGTAGACGTTCTAACTGAATCATAAAAAAAGTTTTGTTTAAAGTTTTTAGTTAAAAGGCAGAGCTGTGATTGAGGGAGGTCAGGTTTGTTGATAACCACTGAACTAAATGTGTTTTCAGCGCATAAGAACGCTAAGTTTTCCTAAAAAGTAAACAAAATAATCGTTGCTACAAAATGTGCTTAGACCTACCCCTTATTTTATTATCTTCCTTTAAAACCACCATTGAGTGACCATTGATTACTAATAATATGAATAACGCCAGAACTGTCTTGCCCAGAAATTTATTTTTATATTTTATATACCTTATCCTATGTATTATATAAGATCTACTGATCGAGTGAAAGGTCGTGAAGTAACTGACTTTTACTTGACTTTTTAGTAAGGCAAACTATTTACCACACTGATCTGGCTACAAATAAAGATTTTCACATTTTTCGTTGCCAATGATATTTTATTAATAATAATACTATTATTAGTCTAAGGCTATTTAGTTTAGTATTACAATTTTTAGTTGTTTTTTTTACAGTTGAGTACTAGATCTATACATTATTTATTATTTATTTATAATAGACTAGAATCTATATCAATACATTCAAAATTTATAATATTAGTCACCATGCCATAAACATAAGTAATAAGTACATAACTAGTACATAAGGCATAAGTCATAAAAATTAAATTTAAAATCTCTAGTGTAGGCTTAGAAAAATATAAAAATTTAAAATATTTTATTTAATTATTATTATTCATTTTATTACCTTACCGTGGCCTTACCAGAGTAATAAGCTATGTATTAACTATTAGATTACATTTACAGTTAACAGTACTAGACTCTAGTACTCATTAAGTAATTTAGTAGTTTTAGCCACACTTTTTGTCACCTAGGTGTAGGATCTACATTGATTTTAAAAGATGTTTAGTTTACTATTCCAAGTATTTTCTAATAATGAAAATAATGCAAAATTATTCTAATTATTGCTAAACCGAAAAGTCTCGAGTTCAAACCCTTGGGCTGATGAGGCTTGTTAGCTGGGGATAGCCACTCTTCTAGGAGAGAAAACTCCAAAATCAAACATCTGCTGCCTTGTAGATTGTTCTTGGTTGGACAAAGGCTATGGAAGCAAATCCAAAGGAAAAGCAGGCTGAAATTGGAGTCAATGGCCTTAATGGTGCATAACCAGTTGACACGTAACGCTTAATTGTGATGGAAGCATGGTCGAGTCGGCAAAGCTCATGGTTGATAAATTCAAAAAAAGTTATCTGGAAGATAAGGCTCGATCCCTTCCAACACTAAAAATTAAGAACGAAGAAGAAGAAGAAAAAGATTCTAACACAAGTTACGCAATATAAAAATAATAATAAAGGCTTTTAAATTTACTTAAAATTGGTTTAATTTAGCATTTATTTATAGCCATCCCCCCAAAATCAGCATTTGGGACAAATGTAGCTGAGCCATTACCATTTTTAATTTTATATATTATCTCCTAGTTTATACTAACTCCACAATAAAAATAATTAATTTCTAACCCCAAAATAGTTTATGCTGTGTACACACACTTTAAATAATACCAGCTATCACTAGGCCCCATTGGACCAGTCCTAAATGTATACAATTGTAGATCTACATAGGGTCTACAGTCTTGTAGTTTACAGTAGGTACATTAGTATACCTAGTGTGTAGCTGTTCAGAGTTAAGATTCTTTGATGTAAAAAGGGTGGTACTAACTAATCTGCCTTGATACTTTCCCCTGATGAGCCATGTGTACTATACATAACATGACATGGAGGTGAGAAATGCTTAGGGGAGAGCAGTGGAAGACACACCAGATTTGATATAGTCAACAGTTATTGTTGCCCATCCTGATTTGGCTTCCCATGAACACTGTGGCACCTACGTTTGTTTCAAGAGTGTGATAGGCTACTAATACAATGGGTTGCTATAGAAGCTCACTAACTCGAATCAGGCACATCCTCCGCATTACATTCATTTTAAAAGGTGCGATAAAATATGGATAAGGTGTGGTATCATAGTCATTCACTAAATTGAATCAGGTGCGTCTGCCGGCTTCCAAAAGCTTAAAATTTGTTTCCAGTGCTCCAGTTATTAGGGTGTCCCTGAGTCCATCCAGCTCTGGCCGGACCTGACTCAAGTTGGGGTGAAAGTAAAGACTTAAAGAATTAGTGCTGACCATATAATCCCATCCAAGGTCAAACAAACTCTACCTTATCAGTCATGTTGACTTTCAGGTCAAAATTGGAAATTTACTTTTTATGGTACCATTACATTTTCATTTAATTCAATGGTACTTAAAATATTTCTGTAACTATGAGTGATTTTTTTTTTACAGATAAATAATTGAAGCTCTTTACTGAATTAGACCATCAGTTAAAATGTCAAGAGTGGTAAGAGATAATTACTTAACTGTAATATAAACATAACTGCTCAGGAATTATTTAGAAAGCTTAAAGGCATTTGTCTTCCTTGAATTACTAGGTTTTACCATTTTAAGTTATGAGGTAAAATTACTAATAGAAACTTACATTTTAAAGTTGTTGAGATATCACCTGCATTAAAAAAATTTGAAACTTGTTTAGCTTTTATACATTTGTAGCCTTAACTCAAATTTATTTGTTTTAGCTGTCTTTGATAATTGGAGGATATGCTGGAGTATATGCTGCTCAAAATTATTATGTAAGTAATAATTGTGCTAGGTCTTGTTGGCTCATAATCTGCTTATAAACTTTTTTTCAATTTTTGTTCCTTTGATTTTAAGTGAATCCCTATTTTGTGCAAGATACCATTAAACAATATTTTTTTTTTGTTATGTAGGAATGTAGTCATAACCATAAATGCTGTAGTATGAAATTATAAAAGTATTGAGAAGTTTTTAAAATATAATTTCAGATTCCCAGATTGCCATCTCCATTGGGCTTATGGGAGTATGTTACAAATATGGCACAGAAGTTTGAAAAAAAAGATGATTGATAATAGTTTTAATTAGGACTTTCTTGAATTATACTTTGTTTACAGTGTTGTATATTAAAGTTTCATGATTACATCCATCTATACCATTTGTATTATACCCCAGCATATAAATATAATTGTAAGTATTAGAAATCAGCATTGTATTTTAACTGCATATTAATTACTAATAAATTTTATTGATAACATGCACAATTTTGGTTATTAATTGATTTTTTTAAACAAGTTTTGAGCCAAGAAAGAAAATGTTATTTTATTTTAATTCTCCATTATAGTATTTTTAGCTTAAGCATTTACCTTGAAAAAATGATTATTTGACAGTTTTGTTTTCTTGTTGTACTTGCTTAGCTAATTGAAATCTAAGAGATTTCAACCCCAAAATAATAGTGAAAAAATAAAAACAAAGAATGCTACATTTTTATTTGAATTACATCATGACACATCAAAATGAAACTGCATTAACTCTCTTGGTTTCAAGAGCCAAGTGTTTAATGCAGACTCTTGTAGCTTAGACCACACATCCTCATAAGCTTGAGCCAAACATTTTGTTTGCCAGTATGTTGAAACTTTGAGGTTCTCACATCTGGTAGACAAAACAAATAACAATGAAAACAATTTTTTGGTGATACAAATTCATAAATGGGAATTCTAAAAAAGCTGCTTTGAAATGTATGTTTTTCTTAAGGATCCCACTCAGTGTACCTTGAATGGGACATTTTTGAAAAAGATATACTGACAGAAAACAAATTCTAACAATTGCATGTGCTAGCAAGCTTACACTAAGAACATGGCTAAATATCAAACCCTATGATAACCAGACAATAGCTACAGTATAGTATAAGGAATTGTGATATATGTTAAAATACATTATTTTATCCTAAATGTATGACTGCCACTGCAAACTTACCTTAGAGGTTCTGGTAATAATTTTGGTTCAATTTTAGACACGAGCTCATGAAAACATTGAAACAATGATAAACTGCACACAAAACTCCTGAAAAATAAGAATTCCTTCAAAATGTAGAAAACATGAATAGAAAAAAAAAGGCAACACAGTTATTACAACCACACAAAAAATTAACTAGATTATAGATTAACAAGGCTGCTTAGTATTAATACAATAATCAAAAAGCAATCATGATGTATGATGTTTTAAAAAATATTTTTGGAACAAAAACAACAGACATTTTAAAAAAAAATTATTTCATTTTTAAAAGGAATGTATTAATTTAAAAAAAAACTTCTAAAAATCTTTTATGACTCACCTTGCTTTTGATTTATGTACGTCATTTTTAGTTATTCCCTGACGCCTACCATTCACAGTAACATCGTGAGAATTTGTTTCGGATAGATACCAAATCACAGCTGTGAGTACAATATAATTTTTATAGTAAAATAATTTTTTATAATTGCATTAAATTAGTGATAAAAGTATTCATCATCAGCAAAATCTTTAGAGTGGTATAGTACAAATTAAAGTATAAGAAACTAACTTTTTAAAATTTTCAAATATAACTGAATGGCAACAGCCCACAAAATACTCAAAGGATATAATAGTTACTTTTTAAATTGTGTGCAGAGTTATAAAATATAAAAACTAGACTGAAGCAAAATGAGCCAAATTAACATTATTTGATCCAGGTCAAGAGTAGTGACCTGGCCACTTTCAAGATTCAGCCAACTACCTGTTGATAAAATATAATTTTGCCTGGAGATGACAAACTGAATTAAATTATTAAAGAAATATGTTCTTGCCTGATGAGGAAGGGACAATTTTTTGATTGTTGGTTTTTATCCTCTCTAGACTTTGTTTGCTGGCCTCAAACTCAAGTTCTTCAGCCTGATAAAGCAGTGGCTGATTCACTTTGTAAGGTGGAGGCAATGTTGCAGATATGTAAGCAATTCTTGAATAGACTGCTCTAGCCAGGGATTCCGCACTGTATGGGCATCTTAAAATATATTACAAAAATAAATATCCAAAATTTAGAGAGAAATAAGTATCTGCTTATTATAAAGTGCTAACCCTATACAATAGTTTGAATATATTTTACATGTATGGCTTTCTTTCAGAAAAAGCCAAAATTATTTGGAGTTAAGGTTTCTTAAGCATTTTGAACTTTTTTATTCTATAAATATAATGCACACAGATTTGTGGTTAGGTATTTAAAATTTAAGTGTAAGTAATTAAAAATGCCACAAAAGTAACTGTCTATATTACTTAATAAGAAAACTTAAAAGTACAGAAATAATGGTTCTCAAAATTATACTTTAAGGGAGGTTTAAAAGGAAAAATGGGGGCCTGAAAAAAATTGTCAATTTAAAAAGTTGTGTTTCTAGCTAGGAAAATATACTATTAAGTAGCATTCAATAAATTAAAATACTACTATATTAAGACAAATTAAATCAAAATTTGTCATGGCTATAGAACTATTTGTAAAGTGTTGGAAACTCAACAATAAGGCAACACCAAAAGGTAAAGGTGGGTGATATAACGGACATTTTTATCCCATTACAATACATCATGCTTGAAAGATACATATACTGTTATAAGCAACAATTTTAAAATTCTATTAATAAAAGTTGTTAAAACCATGCCTTAATTTGGAACAGGATTAAGTTGTTAAAACCATGCCTTAATGTGGAACAGGATTTAAAGAGTAAGAAAGCATGATATTTCAAGTTATAATTATCTTTAAGTTAATAGTCCAATTATATTATTGTGGGTCTGTAAAGTATTTAGTAATTTTACTAATTTTCACCTACCTGTAATCACAAATTATAACTTAAAGAACTCAAAAAGTATTGTATATGTGTTACTTAAGATATGTGTTACTGAAGATAACTTACTTTCCAACAACCAAAGAGGTGAAATAAATAGGCTCTTTCAAAAATATGCTGAGTAGTGCCCCTTGGCAGCCAAGCACATTCCATTTAGCTATTTTGTCACTACAAGACATGCTTTCTGTCCTTTCTCCTCTACCAGGTTTGGTTCTTAACACACCAACAGTGTGATACTGAGCAGCTGGTCTGAGACTGTCTTGTTCACCGCCAGGAACACATTTGGCACCAGTTCTATAAATATCTTGTGGAAATTTAAAAAAAAAAAACTTTAATTTGAAACAACTTTAATATGATAATGGTCAATTAGTAAAATGTTGAAAGTAAAACTGAACTATATATGGGCTAAAAGAGTATTGAGAACATAAATTCTAACTTTAAATACTCTAATTTAACATCTAAATTTATATTCGTTGGATCAAACAAAACAAAAATACCATATATAGGCCTAAATTAAATAGAGATTTAACTTACCAAAACTTTCTTGGCTTAAGTTATCATTCCTTTCACAAGTTATACTTTCTTTACCACAAACATGGCCAATGTTATCATTATCATCATCAGGCATAAGTTCTATCTTTCTCTTTTTGATTGGTGGAGAACCAAACTTTTTATCTTTTAAAGCAACTTCAGGTTGATTTCCATCACTGTCTAAGTTCGGAGGCACCGTAGCAGCAGACCTATGAAAGTTGTTTGAGTCTACAGCTAGGTCTACAGGTAAATAACTGCTTTGGTTAGACAGATCACTAATAAAATCTTTCCTCTGTGTATTGGTATCGCTCTGTATATGTGGTAAGGCTTCAGTAATGTTGGCATGTTTTGGAAAAATTGATGCATCTCCACCTAAGATGAATTAAATTCAGCAAGGTTTTAGAATTACAGGAAGATTATTGAAATATTCTTATCGCATTAATTAAATTAATTAAAATCTTGTGATGAGTGAATATAATCTAAACAAAAATCATAGTATAATCTTGAGTAAGGGAAAAATACTGATATGAGTATTCTAAAAAATATTGAGTCTGAATAATGTTTTGCTGTTTTTTAAAAATAATTATATATAGGCCTATATTTCAAGTTATTTTAAAAAAAAATATAACTGCCAGTCAAATCAATAGAAGTATTGTTTTTTTTTTCAACATTTCAGAATTAATTTCTTTTCATGAGTTCCAAAATCGCTATTGAATTTTTAGAAATTAGTGACTTAGATAGTGCAAAATTTATTATAAACCTAGCCTGCAGCAATCATTAATAGATTTTTAAAAAAAAACAAGTTTTAATTGTTGTAAAAAAAACACAGCTTGATGAGAATAAATATGTTTTTTTACAAGGTGTATGACTTGTAAATAAATGAAAGGTAACTCCAGCTCTTAAAGCGCACTTGTTATCATTACTTGCATCTGGTGATGTAAATATTTGACTTGAATTGTTTTCATAGGCTTTTCTAAGCTCATTATAAAGAAACCTGCAAATACAGTGATTATTGTTGATTTACAAATAATATCTTAAATTCCAAATGTTATTCTACCATTATGTTTTAAAGATAATAATAAATAACTGTAATTTGTACAAAACGGTAGAGCTGAGTGGACAGAGATTTACAAACATACCATTTCATCATTCAAATTAACTATTACATTTTTAAATTTTAGGCAATATCTTTTAGTTTCTACTTACCTTAGAAAAGCTCTACGTGCAAGAACTTCCGCATGACTATCATTCAAAACATCCCCTAGAACAAAAATTATTGAATATGATACATTGCATATTGCAAACACAGCAAAGAACAGGAATTTAACAGAAGCAGATGAAAATATTGTTTTCTTAAGGTTTAAATCTAATAATTGCAAAATAGAAGAATTGTAACTATCATTGACATTACAAATTACTTACCTTTAGGGCTCATTTTTGATTTCCCAATACACTTTGAGCCTGTTCCTAATGAGACTGTTTTCAGTTCTACACCTGAATTATCTAACATTGAAGAAATATATTACTATTACTGAATATATAACTTATTTATTGTGAATAAATAAGATCATACATGATTGGAATGTGTTATCAATTTACAATTACAATTGGTTTTAACTTAAAACTTTTAAGAAAGGATACATGTCACTGCCACTACTGTCAGTGCCTCTAATGAACTCAAAGAAATGAAATGTTAAAGCATTTTAAAAAGTTAAGAACTAACTGATAGTTAAAACTAGATCTAGTACAAAAAGAAAATATATTCAAAATCATAGTATAAATATTAGAAACAGCTAATGAGTTCTAGGTTCTTAAAATTTGATTTTTAAATTTAATAACACCTACCTGTTACCCTCATAACTACTCCAGAAAGTAGTGTCCATTCTTTCATCTGCTGTGGCTTTCCTTTTTTGGGTAACTTTTTATAGGCATTAAAAACAGCTGATGCAATTTCTCTGGCTAATTCAGGGCCAGAGTTGTACTGATTTTCCTTAGGCATAAAATTGGATGTGTTGCTTAACGCGCCATCCATTTTTTTTTCAAAAATAGTAAATCGTCTACACTGAAAAAAAACACATAAAAAGCAACAGGTTAGTATGTAATGTATGTATTACTAATACTAGATCAGGAGAATTTTTATACCAGTGTCTGATAACAGAATCTTCTTTAAAAAAGGGGTGTTCGGTTACAAATGGCTGGCTAATGTCAATGCTGCCTTAGTCCTACCTTACGCCTAACCCTAAGTAATTTCGAACCATTATTCATTATAAAATTGAGATTACAATACTACACTAACAAGTAACAACCCTGAACCCAACACACCTATTTTATGGAAGAGTCTATTATCGTACACTGGTATCTAAAATCATCCGAATCCAGTATTATTATTAAATTTATTATTATATAAATTATTTAATATTATCACTTTTATATCAGCAATCATAGCTGCAATGAATGTGTGTATTTAGTTAAATTTACTAAATTTAGTAAGTATTTATTATTTAACTATTTACTAGTATTTAGTACTTTTACTTAGATCTAGATATCTAGATCTAACAACTTAAGTCTTAACAGTCTACTAATTCTAACATTAACTTTTAACATGATTAAATTTAACAGATGAGAGAACAGAACAGGCTAGCATTATGATTATCGGACACTGGTATAAAAATTCCCCCTCTAGACTAGTAGATCTACTAATCTAGATCTAGATCTAGATCTAAGTACTAACTAAAGGTAGCTTTAGTTTTAGGCTTGTGTAAAGTAGATCTAGATCTAGACATTCTAGATTCTAGATAGGCCTAGATCTAGAATCTAGATCTATGTCAAAAGGTAAGGCAAAGAAGGTTCTGAACAGCAGCTTTGTTATGCTAGTGCTAAATAAAATTTTTAGAGTAAGTTCCCTTGGTAAAATGGCAGCCACCACTGCTAAACATTATTTTTCCAAACAGTGTACATTTTGCTTAACTTCACACTTATTTCACCATAATTCTAAAAGAGTTTTACTAGCGAAAAGATTTAAATCTATTTCTACGAAAGAAACTGCATCGCCTATTCAGAGGTGCTTTTGATAATGATTAGATTTATTTAGATCTAGATCTACTATTTAATTTTCTTCGAATCATTGTCATTGTCACTCATACTCATAAGTTACTCATTACATACATAACTCATCATAACTCATTTATTGTAAATTGTTTTTACATTTATGACATTATGAATTTAATACAATTTATGACTTTGTCATTGTTACTTTTGTACTAATGAGATAATATGTACTTTATTGTAAATTGTACTGATTGTAGGATTCAGTCATTCATTAGTCATTGTGATTGTTTTTTAAAATATTTTTATTAGGCCTAGTAGACTAGTAGTAGATTGGACTAGATTCTAGATAGATAATATAATAATATATAATATATAGAATCTAAATAGGCCTATAATATTGATATAATTTATAATCCACTTTTATTTGTATTAGTATTTTATTACTAATGTAGGTTCCCTAAATGCCTAAATATAATAATATAAATATATGAAAGTAAAAATTTCTTGATTAGAAAGTTAAACAAAATCTAGATCTATATAGATTCTAGTAAGAGACCAATTTAAAAAAAAGCAATTTAAAAACCACAACTGAAACACTGTTTTAAATTATCAAATTGCAAAATTAAAAACTTCACACAGAGTTAAAGTTAAAAGCTTGTAGGCCTGATAACAATTAATATAAAAATAAAGGCCTATTCATAATTTCAATAAGTGCATTTTTTTTCTAAAGGAAAGAGTCAACAGCCTGGAAAGGAGTGATCGGTCTTGAAATACATGCCCAAATTGCTTCAGCATCAAAGCTTTTTTCTGGAGCTGGAACTCACTATGGAGCTAATACTAACTCTCAGGTTGCATTTTTTGATGCGGCATTGCCAGGAACGTTGCCAGTAATAATTTATAATTCTTATATATTCCTACGCTTAGTTATTAACAAATTGTTTATAATTAACCTTTTTCTGCCTTCTCATTTTTAATTAAATTTTATACCGAAGTACTTAAGACCATAATTTATGTAAATCTAAAAATCATCTTTATTTTTTTAATGAGGTGTCTTTACAAGTTGCTTGTCAACTATTTAAAATGTGTGTTTTTTCTAGGTGTTAAACAAAAAATGTGTTGAGGCTGGTGTGGTAACGGCATTGGCTTTGGGCTGTGATATAAACCTCATTTCCAAGTTTGACAGGAAACACTACTTTTATGCTGATATGCCAGTAAGTTGGAAGATAAACTTATGTTCACCAGTTAATGCTATTATTGTGCTTTGTATCTGATGAAGCTTCTTACTTAAATTTTAAAAATCCAAAGTAGATATTTCTACATTGTTTTTGTATATAAATTATTACTTTGCTTGTATGATTTATTAATGGAAAAAATCTTTAAATGAGTTTATTAATACTTTATTTAAAGGCAGGTTATCAGATTACCCAATATAGAAAACCATTTGCTGTTAATGGACAAGTTACCTATGTCTTCCAATGTTCCAAAACAAGTTCTGTTGAAAGAAGATCTGCTAAACTTGTACAGATCCAGCTGGAGCAAGACAGTGGTAAAAGTTTACACGATCCTCAGGGTGGACTCAGCTTAATTGATTTAAACAGAGCAGGTTTGTCTCATTTATTTTAGCTTTAATCAAGTCGTTGAAACTCTATCTTGTACTGATGAATTCAATTAGTCATTCTCAACAAATACAATTTTAGTTAATTTTGTTTAGATTTCCCCCCTTAAAATTCTAATTATTTGGAAGGCAAAGAGATGGTCTATCCTTGAATTCTCTGTTAAGTGTAATTTAGGAGCCTACTGTAGTAAAACTTAAAGTAATTAACTCATTAAACTGCCTTCTTACACTGCTACTGATGTTCTAAAATAATTTTTTGCTTGATACAATGATAAGGTATTGGTCTCATGGAAATTGTGACAGCACCAGACTTTGTAAATGGAGATGATGCATCAAGCTTTGTAAGAGACTTGAGAGACATACTTGTAACTGTTGGTTCCTGTGATGGCAAAATGGCAGGTCTGTGAGGGATATATTTTACTTTTTTTGAAACTATTATAAGTACTGTTATATTTCATTTTAGAAAGCTTTAATTTTTTCAGAGCTGGCTTTTTAAAAAGAATTAACGTTGTTTATAGTATTTATTTATACCCAAGGCTCAGTCCGTTCATAAAGTCTTGAAGACAGACATAGAGGATTACATGTTTTATTTTATAATTCCCAAACTTTTATTGATAAATCTCACAGAGGGGTCTCTAAGGGTGGACGCCAATATATCTGTACACAAACCTGGTGAGCCACTTGGAACAAGAACAGAAGTCAAGAATTTAAATTCACTCAAGAGCATAAGATTAGCTATAGGTAAGATTCTGATTGTCCTTAGTTATCTCTTAGTGAGACACCTCTGTGTCTTTTTCTTCTAAGATGTTACTATTTTTTTTTAACTTTTTTAAAAGAAAACGTTTTTTGTGACAAGATTTAATTAGCCTTCACATCAAAGCAATTTATTTCAGCAGGATTCATGTAAAATTGAAATATAAATTATTTTAATTTAGTGATAAGCTAAATTGCTCAGAAACAAATATGTACTTATTCTAATTGTTTATTTCTCTTTTAGATTATGAAGTACGTCGGCAAATACAAATTCTTGAATCAGGAGGGGTAATTGAAAATGAAACTCGATCTTTTGATGTAGAAGATAAGTATGTTGATTTGTTTTTTTTAATGAGAAACTGATGTTTAAAAGAAAATTATTTGGATTCAGTATATCAAGAAAGATACATTTAGTCTTTAAGTGATCTAAAAAAAAATCAGTGTGCATTGCAAATAACATAATCTAAATAAAACTTTAAGCAAAATGTATTATTTCTTTTTAGTATATAATATGGGATGGAGTGGTCTGGATTGCTAACCCAAAAGTTGAGTTTAGATTTTGGTCTGGGGTTGGGTCTGCTGGGTCCCTAAGTCCACCCAGCTCTGATGGCTACCTCACTCCATGGATAGTAAAGGCCACTGGACATATTGCTGACAGCACCATTTCCTTCTTATACAAAGAAGCATGTGAACTCTACTTCCTCTGTCCAATAGATCATTAGGCCTGAAAGGGGAACTTTATTTTTATTATAATAAAGTCTTATATAATGTCATTTTTTTCATCCAGTGAAACAGTTCCAATGAGAGAGAAAGAAAAGATACTAGACTATCGTTTTATGCCAGAGCCTAATCTCCCACCATTAGTTATTCACAAAGACTGGTCAACAACAGTAGCAACAAGGAATGCTGTGGTGCTTGAAGATATCAGGTCAAGGGTGAAAGATTTACCAGATGATAAACGCCGATGTTTGGAAGAGCAATATCAAATCACATTGAGGAATGCAGTTATCATAGTTGTAAGATGGATAATTAGACTGTAATTGTTTTACTTTCTGAAACTATTAGTAACTATTTATAGTGTCCTGTTCATTGATTTGATTCACCTTATACAAATTATTTTTTCCCAGAGAGCTAACTTGTTTGACCTGTTTGAAAGACTGGTTAACAAACATGGCTGTGATCCTAAAGTGACCTCATCTGTACTCAGGAATGTATATTCAGTTTTTCTCAACAAACTTGGGGTTGAAGCTACAAGCAGGTAAGAAATTCAACAATATGGTTGTGATAACACCTGCTATCATCTTTTGAAAATATATTTTTAATGTTGTCAAACTTACTTTCAAAAACAAATTTAACAAACTTGATACTAAGTCTATACAAGGAAACACCACAACTGCAAGTACTTTCAGTTGGTCTTATACTGTAGATATGTTACAAGTTTTGGAACTTTTGTACTATTGTTTATTCTGTCTAAAACACAACTAGCATGTTTTTTTTATTTCTTAACATTTTGATATTATTTAAAATAATATTTAATCTAAATATTATTTGAAATAATATTAATTTTAATAATTGAATTATTGCACAGCCCCATTACAGATAACATCCTTTCAGAAGTTATAGAGTTATGTCAGAATAGGAAAATAAGTGAGGCTTCTGTCACTGAGGTAATACAAGTTTATGTAATTATAGTGTTAAAAAATGATAAATGTTGCCCCAAATTCTCATGGTTTTTAAAAACAATGATTAATTTATTTTTAGATTCTTGATGAGATAGTTAAAAATCCAGATGCATCTTGTTCAGATATTATAAATAAGAAAGATCTGTGGATGATTACCGATGAAACTGTCATAAATGCAGTAATTGATGAAGTTTGTGGAAAAAATCCGTCTGCTGTAAGTTATTTTGTCCAATATCTGTCTTCTTTTAATTAAAACTAAACCATTTTTATATTTTAAACTATCCTACTCTGTGTATTACTTACCGTTTTAGCTTTTAGGAAAATTGTAATGTAGCTTGAGTTTTGGAATGTTTAAATATTTTCAAATTAAAGAATTATGTTTACTTTTAGGTCTTCACTATACCGTTTAATTATTGAATTTTAAAACAAAAAACAGTATTTTTTTTCACAAGTAATATTATTTTTAATGGTGAGGGTTTTGTTAGAATTTTTATACATTTTGAATATTTTATGAACTCTAAAATTTAAATTAGTAGAATGTTGAAGTTATGGTAATTACTTCTGTTTCAGATAAAAGGTTATAAAAAAGGAAAGACCAATCAACTAGAAATTCTATCAGAAAAAGTAAAAAAAAAACTGAAAAAAAAAGTGTCAACAGCAATTGTATATAGACTTTTGAAAATGAAACTTGACGACAAATAAATTATTTTAAAAATATAAGCGAAAGAGCATTTTAGTTTTCAAAAAGGAATTTGGTTGATGATTTATGTACCAGTATAATAAGCTTCTAATAAAAACTAATTGTAATGAACACAAACTTCCAGTTTCTTGCCTCTGTTCTACCTTTACAACAGAATTTATTTTTTTGTGATGGAAAAGTCATTGGTAAAAAATGTTTATATTTTTGTTATATTTGCATGATTCTGCACATGCATGTATAAATACTAATTTGATAAAAAGTGTTACAATACCAAGTTAAAATGAACTACTGATTATATCGCTTAACTTATAAAGGATAATGTGACTGACTTTAAAGCCTGTTCTGAGTTTGCCAGACAGTCTTGGTGCACATATAAATAACCAATAATATTAATTGATATATCATTTTCAAACTGATGATACACAATAGGTTAAATAATTCATTAAAATTATGGCCTCCTCTGAATATAAAAGAAACTTGTTTTCTACTACTACTAGATCTAGTGTTATTTAATGTCATTTTAAAAGAATTTTATATTTACTTTTTTTTCCTTTTAAAAAATCATGAAATTTAATTTTTTTTCATGAGTTGGTTTAATTTATTATTATGTTTGTGCACAAGTATATTTTCTACTGGTTGTAAGAATCTCACTTCAATTTTCAAAATGTTTTAATTTAATTTATACTGTGTTATATAACATCATATATTGATTGCTAATACTACTAGCTCTTTTGAAGCTGTTCTTTATATTTTGGTGTGTTACCCCTTTCAATAAGTAAAAGTCCATACCTTGCTTAGGTGCTGTAAACTAAGTAGGAAGAAAAGCTGCAGACTTAACCAAAACAGACACTGTACATTATTCATACTTTCATACTACATTAGTATGGCAAGTTTAACAACAATACAATGGTATAAAGACATTTGAAAAATTCAAATGGTAAGCTGGTTTTTAATGTTTAAAAAGTAAAATAAATTTTAAGCATCCTATTGACAATGCACTTGCAACATACAATACTATACTGGAACATTAAGATTAAAATTTTATGCATACATTGAATTCAAAACAAGAGAATAAAATTAAAAGAACAGCAGACTTTGGAAATAAATGCATTTTACAATAGGGGTAACCAGTAGTGTAGTAGACATTTGTTTTTCTCAAAATGAAAATGAATAAGCAATATAATTAATAGTAGTAATACTTTGGAGTGGCACCACTAAAACTTTACCTCACTCAAACTAATCCCCTAAACCTGAAAACTAGGCTTTTCCTGTAGCAGGCATTGAACTGCAAAAAATTATTACCCATGCTTAATGCTTATAGGTCTATCATTACAGCAGTAACTCATACATTTTTTTAGTTAGATTAGGTACGGTTTAGGATGACACCGACAGTAATAATTTGTTTGGTATTAGGATTTATGATGCTGTTGGCATCCTATAGCATGATTAGGTGTATCAGATTTAACAACATATTGAGATGTCTAAATAAACAACATAATTTATTTACTTATCTCAAACATCACTGAAGCAACAACTTTCTGCATGTTAGTAAACAAATGAAAGTATCTACAACAAATAGACGGGAGAGTGATAAAAATTGTATCATTCTTCTGCACAATTACTTTGAATACAATGTTACTATTCAAAACATTTCAATGTAAAAAAACACAACAAGAGTAGTCACAGTGTAATTAAAAAGCAATGCCATACACTTTCTTGCTTGGCATTTAATACTAAACGTTTAAAAACTGCATTTGTACATCTCTATTTTAACTATGTATTAATTACATACAAGCAATAGGCAGACCAGAAATGTATGTTATCTCCATAGACCAATACACAATATGATGATGCAGTATAGTCAGCCAGGCCGGACGTATAGTACATGAAAGAATTCCAAATCTGCATCCTTGTATTGATTAGCTTGTTAACTTGGTTCTAATCTGAAGTTAAAAGAAGATAGCAGAAATTTAATAATAGTATATATATATATATATATATATATATATATATATATATATATATATATATATATATATATATATATATAATATATATATATATACTTATATTTTCCATTTCCAAAAACTATTCAAAGCTTCCCTTCTGAACACAAATGATTGAACTATACAAAGTTTCACCTATTATGTAATTTGAATTTTCAAAATCTGATGTAGACTAATTAGTCTATGCCCAGAACCAACAAATTGTTAACTATCTCTTGACTACACAACTATCCTTTCCCTAATAATATCTAATATGAACAAAATATAGATTTTATGTATTCAACAACTTGTTACATATAAAATATAACTGGTTAACAGAGTGAATGAAACTTTACAGAAGAACATGTAACTGATTAAAAAAACATTTATATTTTATATCAGAAAAATTTGTTTAATTAATGTAACAAATAGAACAATAATTTTAGAAAGTCATCTGCTTAAACTTCATACCTTAAGCTGGATAAAGTGTGATGATATTTTGTCTGCAGTTGTTAAGATTTAAACACTGTAAAGCTCTCTGTGCCTCTTCTGCTGATCCAAAGCCAACAACAGCATTTCCAGTTGGTTTTCCTTCACTAGAGTAATGAAGTCTTATTGAGTCACCAATGGGGCGGAAACCTTGGAAAAAGTGTAAAATTTCTGCAATAGAGATATCTGCTGGAAAGTTCTGACAGCGCACATAGAACCAGTTTTTATTGAGAACACCCGGTGGAATAGATTTACTCCCAAGTGTCGCAGGAGTTTCTGGTTTGTTACCAGGTGCTGCGGGGTTGCCTGGGGGTAGGGAGCCAGCGTTGGGTGTTGCAGGTTTACCTGGCGTGTTCTGTGGGGTTTGAATACCTGCCTGTGGGTTCAGAGCTTCTGGTGGTTGATTTGTTTGCTCTTGACCTTTCTGCACATCCTCAGGGCTTTGGGTTTGAATTTGCTGCGGAGACTGCTGTAAGGGCAACCCTTTCTGCCTGGCATTGTCAAGTCTATCAAGCATTTCTTTTTTGCCAATAGGTTTCACGGCAACAATGTGCCGCCCTAAAGATGTTTTATCTTTTTTAATTGCCTTCTCGAAATCTGATTTAAATTTGAACTCAACAAACCCCTCACCCAGGGGTTTTCCTCTGCCATCATGAGCTATGTTGATACCTCTCATGGCTATCTGACAGTCTGCGAAGAATTCGCGGATGTCCTGTGGTGTAGCAAGGAGTGGCAGTCCCTGTATGTGCACACAAACAGTGTCGATGTTCTGTTGATCCTGCTGTGGTGTGGAGGCTCTGCTGCTGCTAGTTGGTGTCTGGGGTTGAGGGGGTGGGTTATTCTGCTGTGCTGTGTTTGGTCTTGGTCCCATCAGAGCAGGCCTCCCAGTTGCTCCTGATGGGCTTTGTTGGACTATTCTAGAACCACTCAGGTTACGAAGAGCTGCCCTCTGGAACATTTCTTGTTGTTTCATTTTTAATTCATCTGCTTCTTCTTTTTTACCCGGAGAAACCCTAACCGTGGAAGTTCCCAATACACTTCCATCAAGCGTTAAGGCCTTTTTATAATCAAAGTCATTTTTGAATTCAACAAAGCCATTACCAGTGGCTTGTCCAGACGCATCAAATTCAATATAGCTGGCTTCACCATTATTCTCTATAACAAGTCCCCTAAAAAACTGAGAAATATCCTGCTTTGTGACACTAAGAGGCAGGTTTTTAAATTCTATTATGTATCTGATTTTATCATCAATTGCTGGTTTCTTTGCTGCTAAGTTCATTTTATCTTTATCTTGACTAATAATAGAAGCTGCTGTGTCTCTTCTGCCTGGTACAAAAGAGTCCACAGCTTTATCATATTCAGCCTCTGTACAGCTGATTACACTCACAACTTGCCCATTGGCCTTTTCCCCATTTCTTCTCAGAGCTCTAGAGGCATCATCTAATCGTCGAAACTGAACATAAGCTTCTCCTATTCGCTGTCCTTGATCATCATTTATTACTTTAAGGCCATCAAATGGAATATCTATTGGATGCAAAAATCTTCTAACATCTTTATAATTTGCAGTCAGTGGCAAGTTTCTAATATGAACATATCTGGTCTTTGCCTCCTGTCTTCTGGGTGAACTTGTTTTAGAGTCATGATCTCTAAAAGAAGGTCGATCACGACTACGGCGGCCATCTTTATCTCGGCTGCCCCTGTCTCTAGACCTTGACCTTCTCCGATCCCTCTCATAGCGATACCTTGACCTGTCTCTGTCATCAAACCTGCGGTCATCTCTATCTCGATCGCGCCTGTCTGATGATTTTCTATCTCTATCGTTGCTTCTTCTTGATCTGTGATCATAATCTCGTTTTGATGCTTCTGAGTGAGAAGCATCTTTTCGATCTGGTTCTGCTTTACTTTCATTGTCTTTGTTTACTTCAGGTGGGGGAGCATCACCCAGAAGGCCTTTCCCGCTTCCAGGCTTAATATTAAAATCCGGTCCTTTATTCTGATCTGCAGGAAAAGGTCTTAGAGGTGGGCCATCTGGGCGACCTCCAATTTTCCTTGCATCCACATCCATATTAAATCTGCTCTCATGACCAGCCTCATCCAGACGCCTATCCATATCCATTCCACGTCCTCTTCCATAATGACCTGGCCTGCCCCTCATAAAGGGGTCCCCTCTCCCACGTCTTTCAAACATGCCGCCCCTACCAGGTGGCCCTGGAAATCTATTGTCAAAATCCCCAGTTCCAAATTCATCATCACCCATTGGTCCACCACGACCCAGAGGACCATGTGCATAATCAAAGCGGTTTTCATCCATTATACCCATACCAGGTTTAGGTAAAGGTTCATTATGTCCACCTCTTCCTTCTATGCCTCTTCCTCTATTTCCATCTATTCCTCTTCCTCTCATGCCTTCCATACCTCTCCCTCTCATTCCCTCCATTCCTGGTCCTCTAAATCCTTCATCAAATCCCATACCAGGTCTCCTTCCTTCATCAAGGCCTCTTGGCCCTTCCATTCCAAAGCCTGGCCCTCTTCCATCAAATCTTGGGCCTCCACGGCCTTCAAATCCTCCCCTTCCATCAAACCCATGCCCACCTCTCCCTTCAAATCCTGGCCTTCTACCTTCAAATCCAGGCCTAGCATCAATGCCATGAGCTTTCATGGGCTCCATGTCTCTCCCTGCCCTTTGGTCCATATCCATTGGTACCTCAGTAGAATCTAAGCCTCCAACTCTGTCAGGACGTCTCACAGCAGTTAGGTCTGGGTTTTCAAGCAATGGAGCTCTTCCCCCAGGCCTTGGGAATTTGTCATCCCCTTCTCTGTTTCCACCAAAGCGATCCCATCTGCTCGGACCTTCATTTCTATCATCCATAAAACCAGGTGGAGCTCTGAAATCTTCCACATCTCCCCTAAAGCCTCTTTCAGGTGGAAAGCGGCGATCAGGGTGGAAAAACCTCCCCTCATTAGGTTCAAAATCTCTAAACCCTGGCCGACCTTCATGCATGAATCTATCATCTGGTCCCCTTCGGCTTCTCTCAAATTCTCTTTGTCTCAATTCTTCCTCCCTCTCCCTGAACCTAACATCCTCAGGTGCAAATGGGTTATCTCCTGGTCTTCTCCCCATAAATTCATCTGGCCTCATTCTATCTTGGTGCATCCCCATTCTCTCCTCGGGTGGAAACCTGCCTTCATCACCAGGAAATCTGAAACCATCTAAGCCAAGTGGGAACCTCCTGTCATCAGGACCAAAGCGCCGGTGGTCATCTGGCGGGAACCTGTTGTCCATAGGAAAACCTCTTGGGGGGTATTTCCTATCTCCTTCTTGAAACCTTTCATCTGGCTGAAAACCTGCATCTCTAGCTGGAAACTTTTGTTCTTCAGGAAGGAATGGCTTCTCATCGGGTCTTCCCCTCATGTGAGGTGGCCTGGAGTCAATCAGACTATTCGGTTCAGGTTCGTCGTCAGGAGGGTACCTGGTGCTTGGCATTGAGTCATCTGGCGGGGGGCGGCGGCTATCAAACCTGTCAACAGCCCTGTCAGGGAACCTGTCCATGTTGAATCTTCCAGCTGGTTCATCACCGGGAAATCTACCTAACAATCTTCCGTCTCTTCCTGGGTAGGGCATGTCTTGACCTGCAGGCCCAGAGGAATCTAATTCACCAGGGATTCTGTTCATTTTCTCAGTTGAGCCACCTCGAAGTGGGAACTGCTCAAATTGCTGTCCCTCTCTACCCAACATTGACGGGTCAGCTTTCCCTGGAAGTTCAAAAGGTTTCTGGTGAGATGTAACATGTAGATCTTGCTGAGGACCACCAGCCCATTGCATCATTTCCTTATTCCTATCATCAAGATTCAACTTTGATTTATGTTCCTCCAGGAACTGATTAAATTTTTCACTGGCTAACATAGATTTGATCCCCTCAGGTAAAACTGGTCCCTTGTCTCCTAAAACATTAGGCCTGCCCATTGTACCATCATTTATTGGGTCTCTGCCTGCTGGGACATTGCCTGGTCCAAACCTGTTTGGTACCTGGTTATTAAAACCTCGGTTTAATCCATGCATCATCTGACCAGGAAAATTACCTTGGCCTCTTCCTAAACCAGGTAACATGCCCGGAGCAGCAGAGGAAGATTCAGATTGATTGACACCTAGATTTGTTGACATATTTCCTTGCATTGATCCCATAGCATCGTTAAACATATTTGATTTCTGGTTCATTGAATTCAACTGTCCCATGGAAGGCATTTCAGAATTCTGTTGTGGTGCCCCACCTAACCCAATAGATGCTAGGATAGCTTTAGGGTCTGGGAACTGCGGCTGAGGCTCAGGAGATATTTTAGCAGGCTGCTGGGCAGATGGGAAGCCTCCCCGTGCATTGATATTCCCTTGCATTCCCATAAAATTCTCATTCGGTGCGGATTTCTGGTTTTGCAGGTTAAACTGGCCTTGAGCTCCCTGATCTTCTCTACCCCCATACATAGAAAACCCTGGCCAATCATTCTTGCCAAACTGATTTCCAACATCGGCATTAAAACCACTGAGCTGCTGTTGAGCAGAGAGGTTGCTGTTGTTTTGGTTATCCACTGGATATGCCCCAGCCAGGTTGTTGAACTGCCTTGGCTGCTGAGACGCTGGAGCTTGGGGAATATTCAAGCTGCCAGCATTTAAAACTGGTGTGGCAGTAGCTGAGGACCCACCTGAGCGGGCAGCATCGATAACACTCTGCATTTCTGCTTTACTGCTCAAGAACAGCTGGACAGGTGTCCCATTGAGAGGACACAAGTTCTTCTTCATGGCTACTCTAGCATCGTCATCAGAACTAAATGCAATGAAGGCATCACCACCATCTCCACCGATGATATGAACACCACCCGCTGGTATACTGAGTCCACTGAAGAAATGGCGAATGTTCATGGCACTTGCAGACCATGGTAGGCCCTGAAGGCGTATTATTACAGACATTTTTGCTTCTGTTTTCTGAAGAAAGAAAAAAGAAAAAGAATCATTATTTAAATGTACTAAGCTGTTTATCTTGAATAGATAAGCTTTTATTTTGATCTTTTCAATTATCGTTTTCAATACTGTAAAGTCCATCCCACCACCACAGTTAGTGGTTACTTCCCCTGCCTCACACAACGGAGGCAATTAGTTATTTAGGGATGATGACTCCGGATGAGTGAGGTGAAGGTTCAGTCACCTAAGTTTAAGATTTTGTAATAGTAATTGTATACAGACTGCTTTTTATCACGCGATTTAGCGAACTCAATATACCCATAGTCATAGAAACTAATCCTGTTTATATTCGGCGCATGTGATAAATATGAATGATCTAGGTCTATCTATTAATTTTCAAAGTATATATTTTCTATATAAATTATATTTCGTTCGGGGGGGGGGGGGGGTGTAGGAGAAGAGGAGTTGCCCCACTCCTCCCACGACGGAATGCCTGAAAAAAAAACAGTGCACCCACTTATTCACAGAGAAGCTGCGAAAAGACAGAACAATGACAGGGGAGATGACCGTTATTTATTTTTACGTTGGCGATAGTCCAACTTATATTTTAACTAGCTAGTACCGACTTGAACATGTTTTGTTTTCATAAGTCTTAACAGAAATATTGGCGAATGTGCACTAATTCCAGATTAGTGCCCCCGGTCATTTCAGTTTAGTAAACAACTACGTTATATTAAAGTTTAAAGTATTAAATCATAGTGTCTATGTTACCGGATGAGAGTGAAACCCTTAACTAGGCCGTCAAAGAATTGACTACATTGTTTGCATACATAGCCTTGACATTCTCTTGAACGCACGTGAGGAAAAAAACCTGTGTAATAAGCATCTTCCCTCAAGAAAATATCACGATATTAAACCTAGAGCTAATTGTTATATCAATTCCCTAACGACGCCTAACTTGCCGTTCACGCTTACAACATACTAACGTGAAATTAGTCCAAGGAGAATCAAGGTAGCGACAGTGGTTTTCCCAGTGTTGTGAGTGTAGCCTGTACTGGCAGAAAGTATGGCCCAAACTGTCGACATGTGGATAACGACCACGGCGGTGGAATTATACGGTAATGGGGTAAAAGTACAGTGAAACACTTGCTTCAACTTCAACAGCGATGCAAGTGAAAACGGACATAGACGGAATATGTTCACCTACCTAGTAAGGCACGCAACTTTATTCTATTTGGGTTGTGTGAGCAGGGCATCAGCCCTAACTCAATTTATTGCTAAGTACTTTTTCCCACCACAGTCCACTAGATACTTTTGTTGAATAATGTGTACATACATCAGGTACATATTGTGATTTAACTGTTGGAATTTAATGTTGGTATACTGTTGTTTACAGTGGCGCAGCCAGGAACTTGTCATGCAGAGTGATTGGGCGTTTTCAAACAAAACAAATGCATGTAATAATAGTAATATGTAATGTATCTCTCTTTATCCATCATCTATCCTTACATGCATCCATCTACCTCACTGTATCAATCAACCAATCAATCTACCTATCTACTATCAGAAGGTAGCATTGTGCTTATGACATTCAAACTTTTGAAATAGTCAACAGCCTAGCGGGAGACAATTTTTAATTTTGGAAGTATATTTCGGGAGAGGGGGGGGGGGGGGGGAGGAGGAAAGAAAAGTTCTAACTGGTTGCGAAGGCGTTGATGTTAAACGGCATACGGGTTAAAAGTTTTTCTCATCCCCTGTTTATGAGGTTTATCTTAATAAGTACTAAATACTTTGTTATGGGACGGCGTGGTCGGATGGCAGATCTAATGACAGCTAATCACGGGCTGGAACCTGTAGGAAAAAAAGGTGAATGGGCATGGTGCTGACCACACTATCCCCCTTTGTGGCAATGTCAGTGAAACAGATTAGTTATATCTGCAACATGTGTCACGGGAAAAGATGATGAGTGTACATGAAGGGAGACGTATTCATGATTTATACCGAATGAGGTTAAACCTCTACAAACTGTAAACATTCTACATAATGGAAGCAGGGCCTAACCCTAATATAACCTTATTAATGGTCAGGGGCTTAAGCTAGGTTGGTTAAGGGTAGATTTTAAAACTTTGGTTTTTGATATTTTGTTGATAAAAACATTCACAAAGCGTAACATGCATTTCATTTCTACATCGTTCGTTTTTACACATTTGGTTATTAAAACCTGCCTTCAATATCGACCGTTCGCGCCGTGTAGATGAGCTCATGTCGTTCTATAGATCTTGGCTTTAAGTTTAAGTATGTTATAAAATGATTAAATGAAAAGATTTTTAAAAAAAGTTTAACGGAAGGTGGATTAAAATACAGATAGATAAATTATACCTAAACTACCACTTACACACCTCTCCCGTAATTTTCTGTTGTGACTGTCTGCCAGCAAACTCAGACAAACTTAATGAAAAATAGCGGGTGAAATCGAGAGCCTAGCATTTCTGAGGGCGATAATTCTTTCATTAAATAAATGAAAATTTTAAATAATTGTAACACATTCACACGGTCAGTCGAGCAAAATAAAATTCTCTTCCCTCCCCTTTCCCCTCCTCTCCCAATGACGTAACAACTGATCAATTGGGTTTATTCGGTGATCCAACGTGATGTTATAACAATTTGTAGACCCGCGTGATA
Organism: Physella acuta; assembly: GCF_028476545.2. Taxonomy (NCBI): domain Eukaryota; kingdom Metazoa; phylum Mollusca; class Gastropoda; family Physidae; genus Physella; species Physella acuta. The sequence continues at coordinate 3,689 of NW_026732750.1, read as the reverse complement.
GCGCGGTGAAAGTTTTTAAATAAATTCACAAAAGAATAGCCGTAGTCGGAAAAATGGACTTCGTGGACAAATTGTTTCTAAAACTAGATTCCAGACATTTAAAAAAAACTCCAGCCCCCCCCCCCCCCCCCCCCCCCCCCCAAAAAAAAAAACGAGCGATTTTCCCGACTTTTTGAAGTCTGAAATCCACGTATCTAAATTCAAGACTTTTTTTCCCCATATTTTCCAGACTGCGTGCCAACCCTGACATAATAAACATTCGCGATAGGAAGTAATTCCCATGGAGGACAATCGATCTGAGAAGGGATGGTGGTGGCGGTAATGTTCTAAACCCGCAGACTCTGCTGGGAATAATGATAGTTATTATGATGATGACCGAAGATGACATTTAATTTTAAGTTAAAGTTAAAGGTAAAAAAAAAGGTGATTTGAACCTACTATCACAATTATCAGTCCAGCAAGATTACAATTCATGTTGATGATGTTCGTGGAAAACGAAATACTTCTTCGATCCACACCGCATGGAGTAAAAATACGATCCCCTTTCATTTACAGAACTCTGGGATGTACAACGATTTTTCCATGATATAAAGTGGCAAAGGAGTTGTGTATATGCATTACATAAAAAATATGCTGCTCTAGCTCTCCTTGTAGCAACAGGTAAACAATAGTGAGCATCATAAGAACAGAACAACAAAAGTTTGATATTTTACCCATCTCCTCCTATATAATTTAAATAAGAAACAGTCCAAGGAGGTTTTGTTTCTTCCTTCTTTTCAAAGTGCTATGGAAAAGAATTAAAATCAAGTGTCACTAATAAGTTCTAAATAGCTCCGATGCACGACCATTTGCATCTTTTTTTTTCGGGGTGTTCCTTTACCGCAAAATGTGACACCCGCTATTCCGGTTGCTTATATCCAAAATTTTGCTCGTATTTTAAAACATCACTCGCTCGAGGGCTCGTATCTAAAAAAATCGCAGTCTATCGTTAGGCAACTCGTATCTCGAAGTACTACTATACATTATTCTTCCTTCCCCCTACCAAGCTGTTTTGCGGTAGGATAACATGTAATCCTTTCTCATTGTTATTGTAAGCAAATAATGTTACTATTTGTTAGATAAAAATGTGTTACATCATCATACGAATCAATGACTGGGCTTTATTATATTTATAAATAGTGTTTATTAGTATTACTGTTGTGTCTTTACAAATGTAAAACATTTCGACCGTATGACCCAAAAGACGCAGAGATAAGCTATTTTTTTTAAGGCCGCATCAAGTTCAAACCGTGGATGTTTAAAAAAAAACGCTTGCTTAGAAAATCAAACTCCTGACAAGTTCTGGTATCCTTACACTTAATAGGCGACGTCCTCCATTGAGAAGAAATATTAATATGATGGTTAATTTGTGTTTGGAGTTGTGAAGTATGCTTTGTGCCTGATCGTATTATTTTACTACCCAAAAGTATAGCGTCTGCTAATGGATCTATTGCTCAGCATTGTTGGCGAATTAAGGTTTCAAGGGTAGAATTGAAGTACTTGTACTTTAATTTTTATTTATAAATATCAATAGTATTATTATAAAAAAAGGTGTTGACAATGAAACCACTACCTTACGTTTTCAGTGCATAGGGCATGAGCGGCGAAAAAGTTGTATACATTGAATGCTCTCATAACCGACAGTATTATGAAAAACGCGCATCAAAGAGTTAAAAAAATGTAGGCTACTTAATAAACGGTACAGTTGAAATTGAGTCACTTGGTCGGGCAACACCCAGTAATCCATAATGTCATCCTCTTGCCAAGGACTACTAAAACTGTAACTGTAACCTGTTTCTTGCTAATGCTTATCCCAGAATATTTTATCTTTGGCGTTATAGCCAAAATCCAAAGAGCGGTCAAAGCGCGCATTGTCCGTCTTTCCTGGCGAATGTCCGAAGAGCTTTCGTACATTGAGCGGCCAATGCGCGCAATGGCCGGGATTTCCTGACCGATGTAGACAACGGCTCGATTTTTGTGTGCATACTAGTGTAGTTTCAGCATGCTGCGCAAGGTTAGCACACATGGACATGTAGAGCCAACATTTGATATGACAACTATTTTTTTGGATCATTCGAATTCATTACCGCAAGGAAAAACACTTGTCTCTGCTGCAGAGAAAAGTATTGTGCCTTTAAACAGGGCGTTAAAACAGTTCAAGCAAAGCAAATTAATCTTGTTGTAATAAGAGATATATAGATCGAAAATGTAGTAGAATAAAATAATCTGAATATTTTTGTCATTTCCTTTAATAAAATTAAGACTTAAATATCATGATCAAAACGGCATACCAACACCCAAAGAGTTCTCATGATCTTCTAATTCTGACTTTAGCCGGTCACCCCTAGATAATGTCCGAAATCGAGGAAATCATTAGCTAGCAGACTTCAGGCTTTGAACGATATAAATATTTATATAAAATCATAAAGTAAAAATTAAGGATAGTGATAGGCATTTGTTGTGAGTTGCCCGTTTGCATGGCGTTTCCAGGTGTGGCCCACCCCCCTCTCCAACCCCCTCCTCGTGACACTACTGCAGAGGTGTTGATGCAGCTGCCAGGTTGTTTTGCATCTGTAACTTTTTAACAATTAACATAACGTTCTACATAGATCACCAGTCTGAGCGCTTATCTTTCTAGCTCAAAGGTCTTAGACGATGTTGGTTGGAAGCATGACTAAATGTTTGTCCACTCTAAGACCACAGGAACATGTATGGCTGTAGGTACACCCTACAGGGAAAATAGTTTCCAACTCTAATGAACTAAAAAGCTAATCAATCTAAACAAAAGTATTAAAAATATACATATTTAGCTTTCGAACGTGTTACGACCTAACATACTAAATAGCTTTCAGTGGTTGTCTCGTGTACGTTATCAAAGGTCATAATAGTAAGGAGGAATATTAAAACCTTTTTTTATATTTTAATAACAATAACACGTAATAATCGGAAGTGACTTAATGAATTTGATCTGTGCCAAAAAGTAAAAGTAATTTTTTTTAAAAAGGCGCCGTCGATTTGATGAGTGTCTCTGGATTAGTAAGCCTTTGCTGAGGTTTTCGAGAGTGGAGAGTAACAGGAGTATGGAACAACATTTGTGGCATTCAACAATATTAGTGGCATTCCGAATTCGACTGAGCTCTGCTGTACGTGTTGAAGTTCCTAAGCACGTATTCTGGACATTTGCTATGTAGTTCTTGTTCTCTAGCATCGTCTTAACGTGCGCCTCACTCACAACCTGGCAGGATGACTGGTGTCAAACCAGGCAGGCGTAGCACTTAACATTCGACTTCTGACTGAGAATCCGAGACGTTCAGCACAACGAATGATTGTGACTAAGATGGTCTGCTACAATCACTTCATCAGGCGATCGGCGTATTACTTCTGGTGTCATTTTACTGAGTGCATATCTTGCTCAGCTGGCTCATTTGCTAGTAATGTTGCCCAGCTCTTCTTAATAAATGAATACACTCAAGGCTTTTAAAAGCTCTCGCTTTTCATTCTTTAAGTTATTTAATATACTGCCTCTCGTTTTTAATTTCTGGTATACGGAGTATAGAGAAAATATTGTCATCGTGTCGAAAAAAAAAATCGAAATGTTATCAATCTTGACCGCCTTCCTTAGTCGGGAAACTTAGTTTTGCAATTTGTCT